>NW_025793796.1:0-7499 GCF_021613505.1 Equus quagga | reverse complement strand
CCACTTTTTACGTATTAATTCTTTTGGTCAGCTCACAGCCTCTTGTTATCAGGTTCATCCAACACCAGGGAGGAATTTGATAGTACCTGGTTCCTCTGGCTACACCGACTAACAGATATGCTGGCTCGCAGAAGATCCTTTGGGGCTTAAAATTGAGATATGATCTAAATGCCTTTGTTTTTTGGTAGGGGTCTTTCAAAGTTTAGTACAGAAGGTCACTTACTTTTCTCACTCTTGGGGTTTATAGATCATTTGGGGCTCTTTAGGGACAACGCATTTTATAGAAGCGCTGTCTGCCCAGGTGCAAATTGAACACTTCAGCTCCAGTTCAAATTTCTCTCGTCCTTGACTTTGATGTAGGACCACGTCATGTCATATTTCACTCATGGGCTGCATGCGTCTAAGCAATGTCAGCTTCCAGAGAACAGGTCCCAAGTTAAAGGCAAGATAGCTGTTGTGTTGGTCTGCTAGGTAACAATAAGTAACGGAGGTCACGGACTGCGACACTGAGACGCTAGAAATGGATTTGCTCACAGTTCTGGAAGCTGGAAGTCCAAGATGAAGGGGTCAGCAGGGCTGTTTCTTCGGAGGCCTCTCCTTGGCTCGTGGATGGCTGTCTTCTCCCTGTGTCTTCACACGGTCTTTCCTCTGTGTGCGTCTTAATCTCTTATAAGGCCACCAGTCGTATTGGCTTAGGACCCGCCCTCATGACCTCATTTAACCTTAATCACCTCTTTAAAGATCCTGTCTCCAAATACACTCACGTTCTGAGGTCCTGGGAATGAAGACCACCACATGAATTTTGGGGGGACACACTCCAGCCCATGATAGCTATTTTTCATGAAAGCAAGGCTTTTCCTTCTTTTTCAGCTATCCCAGGCCAGATCAGGATCCATCTTCTCCGATCCTTGGAGCCACGAATCAGGCTGTCGGCAAAGGTTTTGGAGGACTTCTTGCTCTCAAGTTCGAGGAGTAATGGATGGTGGGAAGACCTTAAGAATCAGACACTGAATTCACAGCACATGTGGTCTACCTGGAGAGACAAAAATACTTAATTAAAAAATACCCCCAAATTCCCTTTTCCTATTGCCAGGAAAAACCCACAAGAGAATGCCCATTATCGGAGATTCTTTCGGTCAGAAACATTTGTCATCGCTAGTCTATTGAGGAACATGCTGAGTGTTGTCCGTATGCTATTCCAGACTTCCCATTTTGTCCACGTGTAATCAGAACTTTGGCCATTCCTTTCCTAGTGACTCAGCACGAGAGAAGCCATCAATTTCAGGTTTAAAATTAACTGCAAAATGTAAGAGACAGTTCAGCCTAGGGAGAGGTAAGCAGTAAGCTCATTCTGCAACCTTAAAAGCATTTTGGAATGAAAAATCATACTTGGAAAGCTGGAAACTGGAGGAAAATTCTGCCAAGTTTGTTGTAAAAAAACCCCTCATTATGTATCTTGAAACTCTTTAGGAATATTTTATCAAATGATCCATTCCCAGTGATGTTATTTTGGGATCCATTTTATACCAGCTGACACGTTTCTATTTAGTATTTCACTGACTTTGAAAATCTCAGCACCCCAATTACAGTTTCTAATGAAAGAAGGGAGCAGGTCTGCAAGTGGAGCCTGATTGGTATATTCACTTCTACACCCGTCTCATTCTTGCCTTAGATGATGGGTGAAAATGTTGCAGGAGTTATTTATTTGTTTTGGAAGAAAAGAAAAGGTCAATGGGGGTGTGGTGGCTCTCAGGTGAGTTGACTCTACGTCTGTCTTCTTCTTGGACATTCCTGTAGAAGCTGGTCCCTGGATACTGGCCTGGCTCATGGAGATGTCTTGTGAGCTTGGCTGATCTGCTTTAGATGAAAGCCCCACAGTCTAAGAGGTCCTGTGGTCCCTCCCACAGATGGCAAGAGCAAGCCTCCAGTGGGTGAGCCCACCTGGAGATGCTTCTGTGAAGGCTGATGTCTCTTCATGATGCTGTGGGCTCCTTAGGAGTTGATTCCCACCAAGAGCAGATAAGGAAGGACCCATTTTAAGAAGGGGATTCACCTACATCATGTGTCTTCAGGCAGGGACTTCTTTCCCCAAATAACTCCACAGTTAACCCAACTCAGGCGCCTCTAATGATTCCCTTTGGGCTGAGGCAGTGTATTCTCCTAGAGACCTCCATGGCAACCACTTCTGAAACACCATTAAAGGAGACCCTGACACGCTAACATCACCTCCATGTTGGGTTGGCAGGATCCATCCGGGTTCAGGTGTTTCTGCGTGGTTATGATTCTCAAATTAGGTTTGTAAGTGATGACTTATGAATACCTCAATGAGGTTAAAATTGTAACTGGGTGCGGTGGAGAATTAAAATGTGAAAGGAATGTTTTGTATTAGTAAACCATCCACAGCTAATAACTTCTGTCTTCAACCAATGTTCCCCAATGTATGGGGAGCTGCCACCACCACCATCATCAATATCACCGTCACCTTCATCATCACCATTACCACCATCACTCTCATCAATATCACTATCATCTTCATCATCACCATCCCCACCATCAGCATCACTATCACCTTTGTCATCACCATCATCAGTAGCACCATCATCTTCCTCATCACCATCCCAAGCATCAGCATCGCTATCACCTTTGTCATCACCATCATCAGTATCACCGTCATCATCATCATTTCCACTGCCGCCACCATCAGCATCACCTTCATCACTACACCGTCAGCATCACCATAACTTTCATCATTATTGCTTCAGCCGCAATCTGAATCAACAACCATTACTCTGAGTTGGAGGATATAGGAAAAGGCTTTTGTAAAGCAGACTTCAAACAAAAAAAATATACACTCGTAACAAATCAACCAGTGGACTTCTTAGAAGTAATTTCCAAATCAGTGCAGACTTTAAGCATCCTAACTCCTTTTTATTATGAAGATTCTGCAGGCTACTTATAGGAAGGGACAGGAACATGAGACCTGGAAATGGCTCTAGGTAATGGGGAATACTTTGAAATAAATTGGTGCTAGGTTTGACATATTCTGAATTTTATCCGTTCACAGTGGAGGAGAGAAAAGTGAATCACCTGCAGAGAAAACAGATATAAATTTCCAGAGGATTTTTTCCTTTAAATGGTGCCACTCAGATGTGGTGCAATCCTGCCATGTTGTCGCAGGGCCTGTGAAGCCAAATCAAAAGAGGGGGTCAATTTTCACCTCTGTTAATACTCGTGCATCCATCATTGTTCTTTCTCTTCAGAAAATAGAGAATTTAAAGGTTATTAGAAAACTCTGCCGTGTACTGTGCTGTCCAGGGAAAGCAGGCAGCCACTAAGGGGGAGAGAAATAAAACTGGCAGACGCAAGGAGGCCTGTGGAAGGAGGCAGAGTGTGTGATTACGTTGGAATAGCTCCTGCGGTGAGTTTCCTTTGCTCCCAGAGACCGTCCAAATTCCAACTGAAGTGAGATCAATTCCCAAATCATTTCTGTCTAAACCCAATCACTTCTTATAAGCCTGGAGGGTCCCCAGTTTGTTTGAGGTTGAGATGAGCAGTGGCTTTGCTTGGGTGCAGGCAGACTGGGGAAGCGATGCCCGGAACTGACGCACGGGGCCCGGGAAGAGTGAAAGGCTACCGCAAGGATGCAATCTGAGTTAGTTACTGTGTGTGGTCGTTTTAAAATATGGCTGCAAATTTTTACCATTCTTCCAATCTAGAGGCGGGATCTATGTCCCCTCTCCCGGCTTGTGACTCTTCCAGCTCGTGGCACTTGTGCTATGTGACCTCCAAGGTGAGGTCAGAAAAGGTCATTCAGCTTCCACCTTGTTTGCTAGAACGCTTGCTCTTGGGATCCTGAGCCACCATGCGAGAAGGCTGACCCCCCGAGGCTGCCGTGCTGTGAGGAAGCCCAGGCCACGGGGAAGGCCACATTAGGCCCTCTGCTCGATAGTCCCAGGCGAGACTAACCTTTGAGCTTTTCCAAGCAGACGTCAAACATGTGAAGTCTCGAGATGATTCCACCCCTCAGCAATTTGAGTCACCCCCAGCACTTCCGCCCTTCCTAAAGGAGGCCGTCAAACACCATGGAGCTGTGCCCTCCCTGAATTCCTGACCCGCTGAACCAGCGAGCAGAATCTACTGGTTGGTGTTTCATGTCACTGAGTTTTGAGGGGGTTTGCTGGGCAGTAAAAGAAACCTGGGACACGTGGGTGGCAACTGGGTCAGTCCCCCTAAGGCCCTCTCAGGAACCGTGCAGAAGGTGCCTTCTCATTGTCTGCCGAGACCCTGAGGGTGGGATGTTTACCCGCTGACCCCAGGCTCGCTCCCATCCCAAGCTGGCACCAGTTATATTTATTTTATCCTCTGCACAGACTTTTTCTCCAGATAGTTCGTGACTGGATGATTCGCCCCATCGGATCTTTGCACAGATATTGCCTCTCAGGGAGCCTTTTTCTTCCCGCCCTTGTGAAATCGCACCCCCGGCACTTCTCTCTCCTTCCTGCTTTGTGTATCTCCATGGCACCTAATGCCCTCCAACACTTTTTGTTTGGGTTACTCCTTTCTTCCCCTAATTAGAGGATAAACTCCATGAGGGCAGTAATGTTTGTCTGCTTGCTCAGTGATTTATCTTTGGCTCCCAGAAAAATGCCTGGCATACAGTAAGCACTCCGTAAAAATAGATTGAATGAAACAAACATGAAGTGAGACGGAGAATATTGGGGTGTGGGGTCTCCTTTGGAAAGCCTTGTCAGGAAAGGTCTGTTGGAAGAGATGACAATTAAGTTGGGCTCAGAAGGGTGAGAATGGGCTAGTTAGCAAAGGTGTGGAAGACAAGAGTATTCTAGATGGAAGGAACAGGCTGTGCAAAGGCCCTGAGGTGGAAAAGAACTTGTCACATGTGAAGAACTTAAAGAAGACCAATGTGGCTTGAGCTCTAGGAATGGGAGTTAGGAACCAGTGACAGAAGATAAGACTGCAAAGATGGCAGGGGCCACATTGTGCAAAGCTTTGGGTCTATCCAAGATCCCTTAGAAACATACACTCATCTTTACCACTTAAATATTCAAATAACATTTCCTGATTATCTTTTTATAACTCATCAAATTATAACTATCAGGTTATAGATCTGTTTTTCCCACTATCCTGTGAGATCCTTGGGGACGGGAGACCATGCCCGATTCCTCTGCACCTCTCCAACACTGAACATATACCCAGCACCCACTCATCACCCAGCGCGCTTGGCTGAATTGTGGGTTCACTTGTGAAGCACCCCTCCCAAAGGAACGCTCCCGCTCTCCGTGGATTTGGGCTGTGCGAAGGAGCAGGGAGAAGATGAGGATGTGACAACGGTGGCAATGTGTTTGGAGGCTGCTGTGGCATCTGCTGTGTGTCTACTCAGCATCTATCTCCTTTCTTCAAGTATCGGCCCCTCTGCTCTCTCTAGGGACCTGTGCCTCACCTGTCTTTCAGCAGGTGGCTCAGTGGCAGCTCTTCCCAAGGCCCTGGCCCTCCATAAGCAATAGAATTTCATGTGGCTCACACAAGGATTCTGAATTCTTTTTTTCCCCTGGCAAAACACCATGACCTCTTTATAGATCTTAAATGTTTTCCTGGAAAAATGCTGTAACCTCTTTCAAATATATGTTGTCAGGGCCTTTTCAAAAGCCTCTATGAAGATGCCAACCCGAGACTAGGAGGTCCCCCCTCCCCTCCCCTGCTCAGCCTGCTTC
Source organism: Equus quagga (assembly GCF_021613505.1). NCBI lineage: Eukaryota > Metazoa > Chordata > Mammalia > Perissodactyla > Equidae > Equus > Equus quagga. The sequence goes on along the minus strand of NW_025793796.1, from coordinate 1,770 downwards.
CCCGCGGAGAGCCGTGCCCCTCCTCTCCAGGCAAACTGGAGGGGTCTTGGCAGACTCAGGCTCAGAAGAAGGCATGAAGTTTCGCTCTATTGGGGAACTGCTGAGGGCTTTCCTCCTCCTTCCTGTAACACAGCTTTGACAAAGAGCCAGGTCTCGCTTTAGAAGTCTGAGACTGGGGACTTTCTACAACAGCGTGAACTGTCAGTGTTCCATCCTCTTGGCCACTGAGAGTGGCTCAAGGACGGACGAGTCAGAGCGGATGAGACTCAATTCTTCCCTGAACACTGTGGGAGACAAAAGTCATGTTTCTGCTGGGGTTGCTGAGGTGTGAACCTGGAGCTGCCAGGAGCCAGGCCAGGAGGAGAGGCTGCCCACATGGGGCCAACAGAGAGGAAGGCAGAGCCAAGGACGGGGAGAGAGGCTGCCTGTCTCTGAGTGCTGGATTTAGCCATACCTGAAGCTAGACCTAGATCTGGAGTTTTCAAAAGTTATAAGCTAGTAAATATCCATTTATTTGAGCCATTTGATTTGATTTCTGTCTCTTGTAATCTAGAGTCTTGATGAGTACGGAGACCAACCTAGAAAAGATCTGAGATGCCCTGAAAGAGGCTAGTGTGCTGTTTCAGGACTTTGGCTGCCAGAGCTCGTAGAGGAGATCCTCTCTGATAAAATATGTTATATATTGCCTTTTAATTTGGGCTGATTTAGGCTTTCATCTTACCTTTCTTCTTGCTTCTGCAGAACTCGGTTTGGGTCACGGCGTGCTGGGTGATCCCCTGACGCTGCGTAAATCGCACTGAGGCTGCCTGTGAGCACGGAGACGTCACAGGCTGAAGCCAGCTGAAATCGATTGCCTCTTTATCATTTATCTTTCCCTGAAAGGCAAAGAAAAAGAAACACAGCGTGTATGATTGTTCAAGTTTGGCAGAAAAGGATACGTAATTGAAATGAAGATCTTTGATTTTTTGGAAACTTCAAATGAATAGCGTGATCTGAACTTGCTTTTTTGTGCCTGCCCTTTTCCTTCACATTACGAGCTCCAAACGTTAGCTCTCGTTTAACTTTTTGTTCCTTCCTAAGTACTGGCTCTAATTCCTGGGTGGCCCCATTGTCTCCTAAAGACATTCGACCGTAATACATTCAAGGTCACTGACGATGTTTTAAATATTTTTGTAGACATTGCTTTGGTTTGGGCAAGATTTGGAATCCATAAATACATTCTTTGATGCACTCTCCTACTGTTTACATATTTCTATTAAAAACAGCGATTTTCCTTCTGCTTTAGAGCTATGTTCACGCCCTTATTTGCCTCATAGTTTGCTGTCACAACACAAAAACTTGTTTGAAAGGAAAAATAATTCATACCTGCGTACTCAGTGGCCCCTGAATAAGTGCTTTCCATCAGTGGCTGTATCTGCTCTTAGCGGAGAAATCTGCTTTTATCCAGAGGCACACAGTCCCTGCCGGACCTATCACAGTGTGTGTATTGTAGGAGAAACAAGGACCTTCAAACATTCCCATCTTCCCAATCAGTGGTTCCCATAAGCCGAAGTCACAAGGACCAGGCTTGTCTTGAGAGAAAGATAAGGCAGGGTTTTGGCAAAGAATGCAAAATCACTTTTTCACTGAAGCCAGAACGTACCTTACAGTGAGTAATGACGGCTCACTGCGTTGTGTAGTTGTGAGTGTGTAATAATAAAAGGAGCCCTACAGTATCCGTCCGTAAGGCACTTTTTAATTTATTTTTTTTGGCCTGGATGCACAATCACC
>NW_025793795.1:5484-12078 GCF_021613505.1 Equus quagga | reverse complement strand
TGAGTGACCTGGAGAGGGCGTTCCTGCTCCCAGGGGCCAGTCCCAGCTCAGGGTCCCTCCTTGTCTGTAGCTGCGTGTGGGGGCGTTCCTGCTCCCAGGGGCCAGTCCCAGCTCAGGGTCCCTCCTTCTCTGCAGCTGCATGTGGGGGCTTTGGCCTTGGGGCTGTTTCGGTTCCTCCTGGCCTTCCTGCCTCCCTGAGGACAGCTGGCCTGGGGCTCTGGTGGGGCTTCCATGGCCAGTGACACTTACCCTGTTTGGGAGCCGAGACCTCTTTCTTTGGCGTGGTGTGTGTTGCCCGCCCGGGGGAGCTGGCCGTGTCTGTGGTTGCAGGCTGCTGGCTGTGGGCAGGAGAGTGGGTGGGACGGGCCTGCGTGCAGAGCTGACCTTGGACCTCGATTTCTTCACTGTGTTTGGCTTTCCAGATTCCTGTCCTCACACCCCGAGGTCACCTCGTGAGTGACTGTCGGGGTCCCCGTGGGGGGCCTTTTCAGGCCAGTGAACCGGGAGGGTCTCTGGGACGTTGGCCGGTGTTGGCGCTGAGGCTTGGCTGTGCCCAGCGAGTCTTGAGAGCCAGGCCCGTTTCTGTTCTGCTTCACCTGGGAGGGAAGCAGTTCCGACCGGCGCCACTGTCCTTGCTGGCTGGAGGCAGGCCAGGCTTGTCTCTGTTTGGCTTTGAAGCTGCAGACAGTGAGAGGTAAAAAGAGTGGGGCAACCCTGTCACTCTGGGTCCACGGTGACCAGACCATCCAGGCGCCCTGCTGTGTGAGCAGCTGGAGAGGCCAGGGCTTCCCGGGGCTGTGGCAAGGCCAGGACAGGGCCCAGGGGTGGGAGCCCCTCGACAGACAGTGCCGCTCGCTCTCCTACCCTGTGGTCCCTGTGCCAGTTCCCTGACCCCTTTGCCCCTCCTGGGCCTGCGCTGCGTGGGGCAGCGAGGCCCCATCATGGGCTTGTTGGATGAATGAACAGAGGAAACCAGGAGGCGAGCAGCGTCCGTGGTTCTGCAGAGCTGCATCTAAAGTGTCTTCTGAGATTCCTTCCCGTTGACCTGTGGGCGTTTCTGGAATGCTGTCCATCTTGTGTCCTCATGCATGGTGACCCTTTCCAGCTGACGGGGGCCAGTGGGTGTAGCAGGGACAGGCAGAGCTGCAGGTGTTTGTTGCCTGTACACTCCGCATAGGACACCCAGAGGAGGCTATTGTACGAGGACTTTCATAAGGAACGGAGTGTATCTCACAAACTGCTGGTGGGAATGCGCACTGGTACAGCCACTATGGAAAACAGTATGGGGATGTCTCAAAAAACTAAAAAGAGAAATACCGTATGACCCAGCCATCCCACTACTGGGTATCTACCCAAAGAACTTGAAATCTGCAATCCAAAGTGATCTGTGTACTCCTGTGTTCATTGCAGCACTATTCACAATAGCCAAGATATGGAAACAGTCCAAGAGCCCTTCTACAGGTGACTGGATATACACAATGGAATACTACTCAGCCATAAAGAAGAGAAGATCATCCCATTTGCAACAACATGGATGGACCTGCAGGGAATTACGCTCAGCGAAATAAGCCAGACTGAGAAAGACAAACACCAGATGATTTCACTCATATGTGGAATATAAACAAGCACATGGACAAAGAAAACAGTTCAGTGGTTACCAGGGGAAGGGGGTGGGGGAGTGGGCACAGGGGTCAAGGGGAGCACTTATGCGGTGACAGTCAAGAAATAATGTACAACTGAAATTTCACAATGGTGTAAACTATTATGAACTCAAGAAAAATTAAAAATATACTTATTAATACATTAAAAAAAACCGCAAAATAAAGGGTAGAGTGTGGGGTTGGGGCTGGAGCCTCAAAGCCCGGCTGGAGGGGGCGACTTTAGACAAGCTCACCAGACGGTTCAGTGCAGTTATGGAGCAGGGTCCTGGGGGAGCAACCGGGAAGGAGAAGCTGGGCTGTGGGTGCGGAGAACACTCCGGGACTTCACAGCTGCTTCTGCACCCCCTTCCCACAGCCGCTCCTCACCCCAGGAAAGTCCGTGACACACAGGATGCTGGACCCGCGTGTACAGCTCGAGGGAGCCGCTAGGGGCATCTCTTCCCGGCTCTGTGCTCCAGGAGCCTTGCTTCCAAGTTGGCCAGAGCAGGGGCAAAAGCTGCAAATCGGGGCTGTTTTATGTTTTGTTCTGTTTTCTCACCTCTGATACAGGGTCTCAGGGGAGAGAGGGACCCATGTGGTCTCCAGGGTGGGGTTCCTGTGGAACTGGGGTGGTTCATGCGGCCCACGGACATGGTCCCTAAGCAGAACTCTCTGCAGACATGGGGCTCAGAGCCTGTGGAAGTGGGGCTGGGGGAATGTGGGCCCCACCCTTCTCGTGTCCCACTGTAGCGGGAGGGTGTGGGACAGTCACGTCTTGAGTGACGTGGGCTGACCATGTGGTAGCTTCCAGGGCCCTCTCTGTGCGCCCGCCCCTTGCCGTCCTCTTTTTGGGTGTCTGCTGCAGTGCAGGTGCCCTACATCAGAGACCCAGGTGGGCGGGGCCCTCCTCCCTCACAACCCCCACCCTAGCCACACCTCCTCTCACCTTACACAGGAGGCCCTCCAGCATCCCTGGATTTGCGTTCACTGCCAACCAGCCTGATCCCCCTTCCTGGGTCCACTGTGGCCCCGACCCTCTGGATGGTTCTCAGGTGGTGCTCTGGCCCTCTCAATGAGCTGCTCAGATCCCAGGAGCCCCCCCGCCCCTGCCACTCTCTCCGGTCCCAGTGGACAGATCCAGACCCTGCTGTACTTGCCTCTCTCCCCTGGGCAGCAGGAGTCCCGGAGGTCTCAGCCTGGGGAAAGGAGGGCTGTTGACCGATACCCAGTGCTCCCTCCTTCCAGGTGCGTCCTGTCTGCCCTGGCGTGGCCTTGGACCTGCTTTGGGGGAAGGTCATGAGGGAAGGAAGTGTGTCCCTTCTGGGCAGAGGCGATACGACCCTTGTGTTCTCTGCCAGGTTTCTGCTCCTGCAGCCTGGGAATGTCTCAGGCAGTCCTGCTCTGACCACCTGGGCCTACAGTGACTCACCAGGCAGCCCATGCAGGCAGGGAGCTCAAATGAGAAAGGAGCCCTTGTGAGATCTGGGGGCTCTTCCTTTTGCAGCGTGTCCCAGCCCACTGTGACTGACGCAGGAGGCCATCGGGAGTCAGGAAGGCGGTGAGGCATGGCTCCTGCCTCAAGGGACGGTGACCCAGAGGCACCTGTTTTCAAACCTGAAGCAAAATGAGACGAGATCTCCCTCTTGGGTCTGAGGATCTTTGGATGAGCACGGCCTGGACTTTCCTCTGTCTTCTCTCCAAAAGCTGGTGGCTAGAGGATCGGCTGTGTGAAATATTTTCCAGGCCAGGGTTGTTTCCGGTTATTGTGTGATGTTCACAGGCTCTGACTCGTAGGCAGATCTCGGCTGTGCCGCTCTCTTTTCAAGCAGCCCTCACTGCTTCCTGCAGTGCTGCCACGAGAACAGGGGACCTCTGCCTGCCTTGCTCACTCGGCCCTAGTCGTGTGGGCAGTGGTGTGACCAGGTGGACCCTGGGGCTCCTGGCCGAGCACAGCATGGCCACAGCAGATGTCACAGGCCCTGGTTCTGGGAATGTGTGCCCATCCTTCTCTTGAGTTCTTTGTGGGAAAGGCAGAATTGTAAGCTAGATGCAGCCTCACCACTGCCCACCTGTAAGGTGAGGTGAAGGTGGCTTGTGGCCGGCAGGCTGGACTGCCCATTGGGCCTGGTCCCTGCCTCCTTGCCCCCTCCAGTGTCCCCACGTGGGCTTGTTCACCAGTTGGTCAGCCCTGTGGCTGCATATTCCTCCTCCTGGCCGACCCCCATGCCCCAGGATCTACCAGATGCGCCTCTGCAGAAGCCTCCCCACGTGAAGGCTGGCTTCCAGATCTGTGGTTCCCCAAATGTGACAGAGGAGTTGGGCCGCACTGGTGTAGAACCTCCGTAGTCAGGCTAGTGGGGCTTTAACAGTTCTCTCCAGGAGAAACTCAGTGGGTATCAGTTCATGTTTGTGCAAATAAAGGGCTCATTCTGGCGCTCTTCCCCACACAGAGAGACTTCCTGCCCTGGTCATTTAATTCTGCCTAAAAAACAATTTTAGAAAATGAGGCATTGGGAGGCCCCCTTCAAGGAATTCTGAAAATCCCCCATGAACTGTCAGCCCACATCCTACCCAACAGCGAGGCAGACACAGGCCAGGAGGCCCGCAGTTCATTACTTTGCATTGTTCAGGGTTCCAGCTGGTTCAAAGAGCCAAGAACAGACACCCAGTGAGTCACTCCTGCAGGCTGTATCCTTGCTTACTTAAAGTGCCCAAGAGAACTGGCTGAAAAGACATAAGAACTAATGGGAAAGACCCGTAAGATGTCTTACTACAAAAGTTTTAAAAATCCCTATCTTGTCTACATTGCAGAAGTCATCCATTTAGAAAATATGTTATAAAAGCCTGTGTATTAGGCTGAAAAGTGCCCCCAAAGATGTATTCACTTCCTAATTTCTGAAGTGTGTGAATGTTATCTTCTATGACAAAAGATTGATTAAATAAGGATTTCAAAATGAAGGGATTACCCTGCATTATCTGGGTGGGCCCTAAATACAAGAGAGAGGCAGAGAGATTTGATTGACAGGCAGAGGAGGAGGCCTTGTGAACACAGAGCAGGGAGAGAGCTGGAGATGCTGGTCCCGAAGGTCGAAGTGAGGCAGCCACGAGCACAGGAATGCCGGCGGCCGCCAGGAGCTGAAAGAGGCAAGGAACAGCTTTCCCCTAGAACCTGGGAAGGGATGTGGCCCTGGGGACACCATGCTTTTGGACTTGTAGCCTCAGAAGTGTGAGAGAATAAATTCCCATTCTCTTAAGCCACCAAGTGTGTGTGTTCCAGCAGCCACAGGAACATCCTGTGTTCGTGTGTCCTGCGTCCTCTAACCTGACGTTTCTCCCCGCTGGAAAGGTTTCTTATGGCGGCTGGGACCGCAGGATGGATTACTATTTTGAGTTCACTTGTTTTACTCACTCACTCATATCATGTAATAAGAGAATTTGATCGAAGGCGCTGACCTCTGCCCGATGCCCCCTCCCGTGCCCCTGGCTGCAATGCCCGTCTCCCTGGTTCACCCGAGGGCCCCTTCTTCAGGGACCCTGATGGGTGGGGAGATGTTCCGCCTGAACCTCCCTCTTGGAGCTCTTTGCTCAGGTGACCCCCGCTGGCACAAAGAGGGGTGAGGTCAGGGAGGAGGAGTCAGGGACGACCCTGCTTCTGCAGAGATGGGCTTGATGCCTCAGCTCCTGACTTGGTCTGTTTCCAGGAGCTGGGTAAAGAAGATCGCCCTCATCAATGTGCGTGGGCATCAGCCCATCATTGAGGGGCTCCCATAGGACAACAGCAGAGGAGGGCGGATTCAGTGTTTTTGCTTGAGCTGCGACGCCATCTTCCCCTGTCCTCGAACTTCGGTGCTCCTGGTTCTCAGCCTTCCGATTTGGACTGGGGCCACACTGCCAGCTCTCCCGGGTCTCCAGCTTACAGACGGGAGAGCATGGGACTTCTCAGCCTCCACAGTCACGTGAGCCAATCCCTCGTAATAACTCTCTTTCTCTATAGCTGTGCTTATCGTATTGCTTCTGTTTCTCTGGAGAGCCCTGACTAATACATACAGCATCCTTACAGGGAAGATGAAAGGGTTTTTTCTTTGTTTTTTTGTTTTTTTGAGGAAGATTAGCCCTGAGCTAACATCTGCTGCCAATCTTCCTCTTTTTGCTGAGGAAGACTGGCCCTGAGCTAACATCCGTGCCCATTTTCCTCTAGTTTATATGTGGGATGCCACAGCATGGCTTGACAAGCGGTGCCATGTCCACACCTGGGATCTGAACCGGCGAACCCCGGGCTGTCGAAGCAGAACATGCAAACTTCACTGCTGCTCCACCGGGCCGGCCCCCAAAATGTTTTAAATAGTATAGTCACATTCCTCTAGGATGACAAGCAGTAAAAATCTCACACGGAGCCCAAACTTTGTGGGAGGGGGACGTCTGTGCTGGAACAGTGCCTCTGTCCAAGGAAAGGCGAACACAAACCCCAGGGCCCCGGGGCGGACACAGCGTCCCACAGGACACCATTGTTCCTGTTTGAAAGTATTGCTGACAAGAGAAAAAATAGTCCACCCCCAGCCACTGCGGACTTGGGGGTACCCAGGAGACACAGGAGTCCCTGAGAGCTGAAGCAAATGAGAGCAGCCTCCGGCCGGGTTGGCAAAAGTGGAATGCCACGTGGCTGGAGAGGGAGCTGCTTTCACGTGGAATGCTGGGGTGACAGTCTGGTTTAACTCCCACACTGTCACACGACATCCCTCCTCACACATGGGGTGTCGCAGCTTCAGAAGTCCAAGGCAGCATGGAGGGCAGAGCAGCCAAACAGGACGTGTCAGGAGACGCTCACTCTGGTAACATAGGCGCCCCACACGCCACCGCTGTGAGCCATTGACAATAAAGAGGTTCTTGTGCAATCATGAACTCCTGGCAGATATCCATTCTGTTTGGTAAAAAGTTCATTCCACATTTGAGCTTA
>NW_025793795.1:3987-5327 GCF_021613505.1 Equus quagga | reverse complement strand
TCCAACAGGGTCACCGAGAGGAAAGGCGCTGGGCTGTGCTACACAAGTTGACAAAGCCTGGGCTCAGATGAGCTGAGAAAAAACTGGCCCCGGTGCTGGGCCCTGGTCCCGGCTCTTGGGAACCATGAAACAGAGGTTGAGAGGCCGCCTGTGGCTGTTACCACGACTAGTGATCTCAGGGCTACACATGCAGCAGTCAGCGGGTCTCAACCCACCAGGGTGCAGACATCACCTGAGGAACCTTTAAAAGCAGTGATGCCAGCCGCCCCCCACCCCCACCCCGCAATGAAGTCAGAGCTCTCGGGGGCCATGCTGTTTAAAGCTCCCAGACTCGGGGGGCTGAGACCCCTGAGCTGGGAAGAGCTGCTGAGGGGGCAGCGATGGGGCCTCGGGCCAGTCTGCTTCCCTCACCTGCCCGGGTGAAGGGTCCCAGGTGACATCCAGTCAGAGGCCCTGATGCAGTTAGAATTTGAAATAAAAGGAGAGCCAAAGCCAGGCACTTTCCCACCTGTGCCCATTGGCAGGTTTGTGGTGGGAGGAGGGGCCCGTAGGGTGGGTGATACTGTGATGTAATAAGAAATGTAATTGGTTTTCACTGGTTTCTGGCACAGAAAACCCTTAGAATTTCCTGAGTGGTAAGAGTGATAGAGGTATCTTGATCTTCATAACAAACCCGTCTCAACAACGTCTGAGTTTCTGTGGATGAGGACACTGGGAGAACACCTAGGGGTGGGGCTGGCCGCCAGGGGAACCCCCTATGTGATTGCAGGGTTGGAACCTTCGGTCCCACTGTCCAACATCCAGGGAGGGTTGAGGGCCTGGAGGTTGAATCGGTCACCAAGGTTCAGGGATTTAGTCAGTCATGCCTACGTTGTGGAACCTCCATGAAAACCCAGCAGGACGGGGCTCAGAGCTTCCGGGTGGGTGAGCACGTGGAGGTGCTGGGAGGGTGGTGTGCTCAGCGTGGAAGCTCCGAGCCCCTCCTGAGCCTTGCCCTGGGTCTCACTTCATCTGGCTGCTCATGTACGTCCTTTGTAATAAACGGGTAACCTAGTGAGTGAACGGGTTTCCTGAGTTCTGTGAGCCGCTCTAGGAAATTAATGGCATCTCTGATCTGCAGCCGATCCTCAGAAGCACCAGGGACAACCGGGACTTGCAACTGGCATCTGAAGGGGACAGGGGCAGTCTTGTAGGACTGAGACCTTCACCTGTGGGATCCAACAGCATCTCCAGGTAGGCAGAGTCAGAACTAAGTTAAATTTGTGGGACCCCCGGTCAGTGTCCTCGGAGAACTGAGTTAACTACTTGGTGGTGTGGAAAAAACACACACGTTGGAGTGG
>NW_025793795.1:0-1360 GCF_021613505.1 Equus quagga | reverse complement strand
CAATGGGATGTAATCTTACACCGTGATAGGTTCAAATAGAAATAAAACTGCACTGCCGTTAATCAGACACCACCCTTATTTTTACACAAGAAAACACGTATTTAACCTTATAAGACTCAAGCAATTCCTTTGTGAAGTCTCTATGAAAAGGTCGTAGGTATCAGAAGGGGAGGCTGTCCCTTCTTATGAGCCCATGTATTCACCTGGCCATATCAGTCATTTTGAGGGCAGAGAAAAGCATAGTGGATTCTTGGTTAATGGATGAAACTGTCAAGTGTCATAAGCCACGTCAGGAGGCAGGTCACATCCCGCCTGATGGAGGGGTGTGGTGTGGCGTGGTCCCATCTTAGGGGTTCAGATGGCCTTGTTTACCAAGCATCCTAACTCTCAGCAAACTTAGGGTTCACGACTGTCATGGTGGTGCTCTTGAAAAGGGGGTTGTCCTGGTGAGAAAAGCAAACATGACTGTCAGTGCAGGGGAGGAGGAGCTGGGAGCCAAGTGCCCTTCCCTCGGGTTCTGGCCCCATTGGCAGAGCTTGCCCACAGCAGCGTGCACTTTGAGGATGAGCTCCAGGGTGGGGAGGGGGACAGGTATGCAGCCACAGATAGGTGTCCACCACCTCCTTGGCGAGGGGTTACCCATGGCAAGGAGGATGCACCCCTCTGAATGGGACCAGTTACTTCGCCCCCAGCATGGCTACTCACTTTGTCCTACTGGGACTTGAGCTTCTCCCTGTTGAAACCTGTCCTCCCTCAAATCGTTCACGCGGGTCAGGGCTGTACAGATGACCAGCAGGAGGAGGCCAATGAGCACAACTCCCCCCACAGTGCACAAGACGATGGTGGCGGTTTTGCGGTTCTTCACGCACGCTAAGGTAAGGAGGAAGCACACGCATACCAAGCGTCAGGGCCTCCCTAGCTCACTCAGCCCCATGTGTGCCCCGTCCCAGGTCGCTGCACAGGGCTCAGGGTCCTAGTGCTGGACTCACGGTGACAGGTAGGTGAGCAAAATGGCCAGGGATGGGGCAGAGCTGGGGACAAGGCAAGGCCTTGTGGTGTGAAATAAAATTTGGCCCCGGGTTTACAAAGAAAGTGAGGCCCCATTTGCTGGCTGACCATGGCAGAGCCTGGAGGAGAACTGGCTGTGACCAGGCCGTGAGCTCAGGCCCCGTGGAGGGCCTGTGCCCCATCTGCCCCCTGGGGTTCCCATCGCCAGGCGGGGGAGCTAGGAGCAGGTCTCAGTCCTGCAAGGGCCCCCAGTGGACTGCTGGCCCACGCCTGGTGTCGTCACCCAAGTGGTCAGGCCTCCCAGGCCTGTGATCCGACCCCTCAGCCTCTGTGATGGGAAGGGGTGGGGGTG
>NW_025793794.1:0-4343 GCF_021613505.1 Equus quagga | reverse complement strand
CCTCATGTATACAGCATCATACATTTCTTGCTGGATAAAAACTTGCCGACGGCCACTGTGAAAAAGGTGACGTTTCCTTGTTTCATAATTGACAGTGTTATTGTGATCCAACAGTTAAAAACAGGAAAGGTTCCCTCTGGGACGTGAGGCAGTTGTGGTAACACAGAGGTCGCACACGTCCCCACGCTCCCCACTGCCCTCCACCTCCCGCACTGTGGCGAACATTGTGGGAACCTTTGAAACAGTCCATTCCCCCTTACCAATCAATAGGAGAAATATTACCATGATTGTTGATGATGAGCAGAGGATGTGGGAGACGAAACATAAGGAAAACATAGGCAAGATAAATAAGCATGAAAGACAGTCATCGTCACAGGTAATCAAACAAATGCAAATGAAGAAAACTAGGTATCATACTTTCCCTGTCACATCAGCACAGGGTTATTTTTTTAATGTGAATACTCCATTTGGCAATGGGACACTACGACAGGCACTCTCATGTATGGTAGAGAGATTTTTAAATGAGTAAAAGCTTCTTGGTAGTACATTTGATGTGTCAGAAACATTTAAACATTTATAATATTTATACCTGGGAGCCAGCCCAGTGGGGTAGTGGTTCAGTTCGCACGCTCCACTGGTGACCTGGCGGCCCAGTGGATCCTGGGTGCGGACCTACCACCACTCGTCAATCCACGCTGTGGTGGCATCCCACATAAATAGAGGAAGACTGGAACAGATGGTAGCTCAGGACCAATCTTCCTCACAAAAAATAAATAAATAAGTAAATAAAATATTTCTACCTTTTCCTTGGTAACTCCGCTTCTGGGACTTACCCCGAGGGAAAAACCTTCATGCAGAAGAAGCTTATGTACAAAGACATTCATTTTGGTCTATTTATAATAGTGAAAATATTGGAACCCAATGAGAGGGTAAATGACATAAGGACAAGTTACAACATTAAGGTGGTGACAATGGCAGCCCCAGGTAAGCCGGGTTGGGCGGGTGACTGAGAAGATGGAAAGGATTTGGTCAGAAGGAACAAGAATAAACACGTGCTGAGCATCTACCATAGACAAGATCTGCACCTGGAGTGTTCCATACATTCTCTCATTGCAGCCTCACAGCACCATGTGTTTCCTGTGGGGCTGGGAGGGATACTGAGGCAAGGAGGACAAGACAACAGAAGACCTGTTGCTCATGACCAGGCACTGTGACACATGGCAGGAATCTGGCTTTCTATGTAGCCCCACTGAGTAGATGACACCACCCTCATCTTAAGTTTGAGGAAACAAAGGCTCAGAAAGGCCAACGAACTTGCCTGAGAGCTCAGCACTACTAAGTCTTAGCCCAGGTATCTAAGAGCCCCAGGACCACGTTCTGCCTCAGACTGCAGAGAGCTGGGGACTCAGGCTGTGCTGCCCTCCTCTCCTAACCCTCCCCACCCCCACTGCCACACCCAGACCTCTGAATTCTTAACTAAGGGGATAGAGGAACCTATGCTATTTGACAGAAATTTCTCTCGCAACTTCTGTTCCCGCTGCCCCAGCCTCTAGGAAAATTATTCCTTTTATGTTTCTCAATAGGGAAACAACTGCTCCCTTTGTGCCTTCCCCCATCTGAATTCTATTTCCTTTTTCTGCTCAACAAATGCTATCATTTCCCCGTTAGGGTCATGGAGTCTGCGGGATCAGTGAGCACTTTAAGGAGTCCTCCTGGGTCTTTTCTTTCTTGAGCTGTGGTTAAGTCTAGGCTGGCTCCTCTGTGGGCGCTTCCACTGCTCTGCCATTGTAGCACTTGCCACCATTCTCAGAGAGCTGCATACATGGCAGGACCAGGGTGCACAGAAGCTGCCTCTGCCCCCAGCTGCCCTCTCTTTCTGTGCTATTGGTTGCCACACAACCACTGAGGGCGGGCGTAAGTCCCCCAGAGGAGGAATGCAGCTTTTTCTGCCTCACCCAAGCTGGCACAGCCTTACCGACTTCTAAACAGATTGAGAGCAGCCACTACCAGGCTGCATGGGGTCTCATAGGACAGGGGAGGGCAGGGAGGTGGGAGGGGCCCAGTGGCTCTAGCCACAATGTCCTTTCTATCCCTTAAACAGTGACAAAACAAACTCTCTTTCCTGTAAACACAGGTTGGATTAAAGCAGATTTAGGAAGCGCTGGGTTCATGGTAAACTCATTTTTATTAAGAATCAAAGTTGACTGAGCTAGTGAACTCTTGTCCTTTACTTAAGAGAATGATTTTTCAAACATTCAAAGCATAGGGCATCTTATCATCATATCTAATTTTAGTTCTTATTATTTTACAAGAGAAGAAAGTATACTTATACGCATCGCAAGGAGGGCACAGGAAGTATTGGTATATGAGAAATGGAATCGGCTGTCATCACACTGCCCTTGCCCAGTCTCTCAGTCGTTATTGGAATTGGTCCTTCCTGTATGTTTAACTGTCCCAGCAGTGCACTGGGAAGAGAACTGGAAATCAGGAATCTGGATCTTATAAAGATGGTGGTACCAACTTCTCTCTAGTGATTTCCCTCAGTGTTCTTATAAATTGGAACTCCATCTCCCTGTTCATGGTAAAGAATCTTTTCTGTAGCCTGTGAGAAATAGCTTAATAAATTTATTTAAATATAAGAAGGAAAGATCAAGAGAGAGAGAGGAAACAGAAGTCAGGCAGCTCGAAACCACACAGATACACAGATCTAACTTCACTGCTGTGTGAGCTCTGGCAGCTCTCTTCATTAAATCGTTGGTCTTTGGAAATTCCCTCTTTCCTATCTTTTCCTGAACCCTGGCCCCTTGCCTTCTATTTAGTGATTTAGGTCTATTGATGCAAATAATCCCTAATCAATCTTAAGTCAAAATTGGGGTGAGTTTATTATGAGCCACGTTTGAGGACTATAACCCAGGACCTACTTTCTTCAAGGAAGAAAGGGCACCAAAGAAGTGTACAGAGTAGATATATACCGTCTTGGGACAAAGAGCATACATCACATATGACAGGAATAGCCCTTTTCCTACTGTCACGAGATGTTTACCTGACACAGCAGGATGGTGGTCAGCTGGTCACAGTCAGTGGCCAAAAGCCAAACACAGCAGAACAGAAATGGATACTTAGCTCCCAGGAAAAGATGCTTATTTTTAAAGAAATGCTGATATGGGGGAAATTACATACCTATATTTAAGAGCATCGTGCCTGTCTTTGGAACATAGTAAATGCTTAAAGCAGATGTACAATGCCTGCTCAACAGGCCACATCAGGCCCTTTGGAAAAACAAGGTCAGGCTGAATTAGTTTCAAAGTAAATGGCTTCCTCATATACTATTGCTTTTCATTTCTTTATCATTTTCCGCCTTTTTATCTATAATCTTTCAATAGAAAGCATTGATGATCAAAATACAGTCCCTCAGTGCCAGGGTGGTTGCTGCCTGCCCTGGGTCCGTCACGTCCCTCAGTGCTGGGCTTGGATCACATTTATTTGCCCAGTTATCCACGTTGAGGGGAAATAGTTGGACAGCATAGGGGTATTGATTAACAGAGGAAGCATTTCATGGGTTGTATAATTTTTCAATTAATTTAGATTGTCACACAAACATCATGCATATACTTCACGTGACTCGTCATGCTCACAGTGTTTACGATTATAGAATGGGTACAAGAACAATGTTGATAATTCAATATCTGAAAAGATTAGTTTTAAAATGAGTTCTTCAGCGTAGTCTTTATCAAAAAAGGGCTTGTAAGATCAATTGACCATCTCAAGTCACTGAGCAATCCTTACTCTAGCCCGCATGCCACTCTACAACACTGAGTAAAGAAAATAGTGACTAGTTTGAAAATTATGATTAATACAAGAATTCTAAGGAGAATAGAAATGGGGATTGTAATCTGTGTCAAAAAAGGGAACCAATACCTGAAGTGGGCCAAGCAAACAAATCAAGACTGGTGTAGAATAACTTAAGGCATTAGCCTATTTTTTTTTCATGTGCTTTAGCAGAGATGACACATAGGAAGATTCATCAGGTATAAAAAAACAGCATTCAGCTTGAATGATTGTACATGTATCACCTTGGGATGCAGTTAGGACATCTAAGGCCATTCTATTTTGAAGGACAGCCTCTCTCATTAAAGACATTTTAGTGTTTAATAAGGCTATTTCTGCTTAACTATCATTAAGATCTCAATTAGTTAATTTAGTCAGGCCTTATATATGTGATATGACATCTTCTATCCCCAAGGAAGGAACAACTATAGCTACTAGGTGGCCATACCAGTGGGACACTGAACGAGCCCATCTGGTCTTAAAGAGAAGATTGGCAACAGATGTTAGCTCAGGGT
>NW_025793793.1:74389-116569 GCF_021613505.1 Equus quagga | reverse complement strand
GCGATGCTGAGCTCCTTGAGGGCAAGCATACTTACCTGTATTTGTGTAGGTAGTGCTTGCATAGTGTCTGGAACTAGAATGTATTCCAATCTTCTTGGAATAAATAAATGAATGAATGTGAATGAACTGAGGCAAGACCTTTGATAGAGAAACCTCCCCCTTCTACATAATGGTGATGACTACTGAGAGCACAAAACTGACACTGATAACAGTAATAATGTTTATTGAAGGCTTTCCATTTCAAGAGATTGGGCTGAAAGGATTTACATGCATTGTCTTTAATGCACACAACCCTATGGCATAAGTACTGTTATATCTGCATTTTATAGATAAAGGAGCTGAGGCTCAGAGACATGAGTGAAAGGAGTCAGCCCTGACCACATGGATAGTAGAGGACGAAGATGGAATTCACATAAGTCAGTTGGAATTCAGAATTGAAGATCTCAGTCATGAGGCTGGACCAGACCCAACTTTGCAAAGAACTAAAACGCAGGAATCTTCTGTCTTCTTGAGGAAAAAGATAAATTCAGTGATTGTATGTTAAATGTTCTATGTTAATGCAATAGATAGTTTTAGCATTACTGCATGCCAGGCAATGTCCTAGACTCTGGGGACACATAAGAAACAGGAAGATATGGCTATGACTCTCCTGGAATGTGCATTCTAGTGCGTGTGGAGAACAACGAATCAACAAGAAAATTCACCAATAAGCAAGATAATTTCTAATAGGGATAAGTGCTAGAAGGAAAGTAACATACTTTGGAGTGAAGGTGCCTGAGGGCAGCCACCACCTCAGTCAGGAAAAGGCTCATTAGAGAGATGCTACAGTGGGTACAGCAAACCTAACGGAGGGAAAAGATAGTTCAAAATCTTTAAAGTGGTAACTGAAATGAGCTTGGCTTGTCTGTGTGTTCTAAGCACAAGAAAGCAGCCAGGAGGGCCTGCAGGAGAACATGTTACACATTGGGTCAGAGGCCCAGGCAATGGCCTTATCACATAGGGCCTTTGGGGTCTGCTGAGGAGTTTGGATTTTATTCTAAGTGTGACAGGCAGTCACTGCGAGGTAAGCAGTTGAAGTGACATTAGATAGATCATTGCCCTGGACAGATTACCCTTGCTGCTGACTGGAGTAGAGATTAGAAGAGCAAAATGTAAGTCGGGAGCCCACATATGAGGCTCATGCAGTCTTTCAAGTGAGAGATAACAGTGGCTTGACTAGGGTAGTGTACGGGAAATGGAGACAATTATACTTAACTGCACTACTTCTAGAAGGTAGAATTTATAGGAATTGGTTTCGGTTAGAAAGTAGGAAGCGAAAGAAAGAGAGAAATGAAGTTTGGCTCTAGATTCTTTTTAAGATCAATTGTGTGAATGGTGTTGCCACTTAACTGTGATGGAGAAGACAGAAGGAGTAGTTTAAAACAAAGTGCAGGTAAATCAGATAAGATATTACCAAAAAATCCCCACAAAAACAAGACTCAGGATAACTGAAATACACAGTGGATTTCAAAAGGCTTTGTAAGGTACTTTGTCAAAACTAAAATTGGTAAAAATCTGCCAACAGGGGTCCAGGGGGGCCCAAAGAGACAAAAAACAGATTCCTTTTGTCCCTCTACAGAACTTCTCAATAGCTGAGTCACAGAGAAACAATCCCCAGGCAGCACACTGCAGAGGCACACAGAAACCGAACAACCAGAGCTCCCATTGCAGCTGACCCCTTAACTGCTCTAACTACCCCAAGGGAGATGAGCTTAGTCTTTGCCAGCCTCCTCTAGACATGAGCAGGTGACCCACAAGGAGACCAACTGCTTTGCGGGAGCAGGAGGAGCTGACATCCATACCTCTTCTTTTCTGACAGTCTATAGTCTGTTATTGAGGCAGCATAAGTAAGGTGCATTGATCCATTTCCCTTGAAACACCTGCCTATTTAGTACCACTCCATACTGCTGTACTTAGGATGTGAGGCTTGCCTGGACACTTGGCTCTGATTCATCCTGTCAACTCCCTTCATGTCAGCTGCTATTATGCTGTGGCCCTCAATTCCTAAAACACCTTTGATAGGGGCATTTCTTAATTTCCTATCACCATAATCATTTAAGTATTTCTATGAAAAGGGAAAGATAAGATTTATAGTGATACTGCTTCACTGCATTTTTCTGTTGTCCAGAAAGATTGATGTCTCATGATTTCTATACAGCCAAGGGGTTTTGTTAGAAAAGCTGGAAGAGGCTAAATGATTCAATCATTATACAGGCATTTATCAAGTACCTGCTTTGATTCTGGCACAGTTCTAGGCACTGAGGATCTGGCAGCGAACAGGACATAAGTACTTGACTCTCAAGAACTCTACATTCCTGTAGGGGAGATATAGGAATTACTATCAAAATTATTAATACAGAATTTGAGGGCATGTTGAAGGGTATCCAGACCTATCAGTGCAAGATAATCCATCTGGCTATGAAAACTATTGGAATATCAAAGCTAGATGAAAACTTAGCCGCCTTCCTTTCTAAATTCCTCATTTAATTCAGCATCAGAAATCCAATGCACAGAGGCCAAAGCCCAGTAGGCATGTTGCCAGTACTTCCTTCTTTTAGATGATCCGACTGACTACTTCTTAGTTTTAAATGTTGCTACTGCTACTTTTTGTTTTTAATTTGAATGTTGATGGACTTATTGTCACTTACAGATGTAAGTGGATATTTTGTTGCATCTTTAACATGTTTTGAACATACATGTTGAAACATTTTTACATACATACTGATATATTTACAGGTGAAATGACATGATATCCAGGAATTGATTGAAAAGAATCAGGTGAGGGCAATGGAAGGAGCTATAGAAAACAAGGTTGGTTATGTGTTAAGAATTATGGAACCTGAGTGATGGTTACACGGAGGTTCATTACAGTAGTCTCGCACTTTGCATATGAAAAAATTTCCATAATAAAAAGTAAAAATAAAAATACACACACATAGCAAGAGAGTCCTTTGGGTACAGGTTCCCTGGGTTACATACCAGCTCCTGGGTCCTTCCCAGAAGCCACCTGCCTATAGACAGTCCCCAACTTAAGAGGTTCGACTTGTGATTTTTTGACATTACGATGGCGTGAAAGCTATACAAATTCAGTAGAAATACTGCATATTTTGAATTTGAATCTTTTCCCAGGCGAGCAACATGCAGTATCATCCTCTCTCAGGATGCTGGACGGCTGCAGTGAGCTGCATCTCCCACAGTCAGGCACTCAATCAAAAGGGTAAACAACCGATACACTGACAGCCACTCTGTTCCCAGACAACCATTCTCTTTTTCACATTCAGTACAGTATTCAATAAATTGCATGAAATATTCAACAGTTTATCATAAATTAGGCTTTCTGTTAGATGATTTTGCCCAACTTTAGGCTAATGTCAGTGCTGTGAGCCCATTTAAGGTAAGCTAGGCTAAACTATAATATTCGGTAGGTTAGATATATTAAATGAATTTTCAACTTGTGATATTTTCAAGTTACAATGGATTTATCAGGATGTAACTCATAAGAAGTCAAGGAAGATCTTTATAAAGCTCTAACCGAGCCTGCAGGAAGCTTTGCAGAGCCCTGTGAATCAGGGTCCTGCCTCCTCCGGTGGGCTCATGTCCAATGGGCATGAAAAAAACAAGTTAACTTCCAGAGGTAAAAACAGAAAAGGAGCAGAGGATGAAGGAGGAATCCCAAAGATGATGTCTTTTTCTGGGCAGGTGGTGGGAATGCCTTCCTCATTCCAGTGCCTAAGCAGTACTTTGCTATGGAGACAGACATCTGGGTTCAACTGCTGCTGCCACTATGTACCAGCTGTGTGACCTCAGGAAAGTCACTTAACTTCTCTGTGCCTCAGTTTCCTCATTTACAAAGCAGAGATAAGAGTATCCATTTTTTGTGAGGATTATGTATTAATGCCTGGTGCAAAAGAAATGTTAGTGAGTATTATTATTATTGCTTGAGCTTCCAAAAAACCTGTGGCAAAGGGCACGAGAGGGTAAAGACAGCATTGAGGAAACATGGTGGGATTTTGGTGCTGTGCAGCCTCAGGCTGGAAGGGCTCACTCCACTCTCCTGACCACGTGCGGCACAGCAATCAAAAGAAAGGCTCCCAGTGCCACTGATGTGACTGCTATTTTTACCTCTAGCCTTGGAGGACTGTGCTGAGGGTGGGGAGCAGAGGGTTTCTCCACACTGCAAGCCCACCAGGACCTTCCCTGAGATGAGGGGCTCCCTAGGTCTGTGGACACAATCAGTCCTCAGTGGCAAGTGGACTTCTTCAGATGGGGCTGGTGGCCCTGCCAAAGGGCCGTCACCAACCTGTGCTGGACATGGTCGCAGAGGGCTGAAAGGCAGCGGTGAAGGAGGATGGTGGGGATGCCTTGGACTCCTTCCCTCCAGCTGGGCCACAGGCAGCAGCAGGTTCTGAGCCTCGTGGGTGGGGTCGGCGGGGATGCCACTCTGCAGCAGGAGCTCGTCCAGGTTCATGTCCTCCAGGCAGAATGGCTCGCCATCATAGGGGAAGGTCTCGTCCCAGATGGGCGGCGTGACGGAAGATGAGGCGGCCATTGGGCCGGCTGCTGGCGGCCTAGTCTTCCTGCAGCTTGTCCTTTCTCTATTCCTTATGGAGGGTCGCCTCACGGGCTTGCTCCATTACTTTCTTCAGGACAAGTGGCAAGGAGCCTGGGAGATGGCTTTCTCCATTCGGGCACCCAGGCCTGGAGCTGGCCCACTGGCACTTCTTTCTATACAGCGATTCTAGTCCTCCCCCTGGGTCTGTGCAACTGCCTGGCCTCTCAGATTGTTCTTGCGAGATGGGCCTGAGCCCTGTGACCCACTCTAGTAGTAGACACAGGAAACCACTGCGCAGGCGCCCATCAGTACAGCTGCCTACGCACTGTTATTTCTAACAAAGCCCTGGGGAGTCTTAATTGTACCTTCGTTTTAAATTTATGTTAGTCTTGGCTTCTTGATAAAGTTGTCAACTCCTTGAGGGAAGAACAATCATGTGCTCATATTTCATGAGCCTGCAGTGCATGTTAGCCTCAATATAGGTTTCCCATGGTTACTTGTTGGATTATCTGAAGCCGGGCATCAGTTCTTCTCCAAGGAGGACTCCATTGGATGCTGCTGGTGGCTTTTCCTGGGAAACTCTAGCCAGGCCTGGACCTTGTAGCCTCCACAGAACTACTCTGAGATGTGTTTGATGGCTTGAGGTGGGAATGAAGCAGACCTTCAAGAACAGTGATTTATTGAGCACCCACTCTGGGCCAGGGTCAGTGCTTGGATATAACAGTAAACAAATCAGACAAAATTGCTGCTCTCAAGGAGCTGATGATATTTTTCCCATTTTTCTTCCATTTTATAAATGAAAGGATATACATAAATTCATTCATTCATTTACAAAGTGCTCTTCTGGGTTTCTGTATTAAAACTTGTTAGCTTAAACACAAACTTGTTCGGTATTTTATCTCAAAATGAATTTTCAGGAACAGCCAAAAGAATTGCAATCCAGCACATGCATGCTGTGGCAAACCATAGGCAAATCCAGAAAAGAAAGGAAGGGAGCTGCCTTTATAGAGAAAAAGGGGCAGTAGGGAGAGGTTGTTCTAAAGGAAATTTCACTCGGGAGAAGTAAGGGTTCAGGGTGGCAATGGCTTCTCATTGACTCAGCTGTGGCACATCCCATTGGCTGGGCTGTTGCTGGGTGAGGAGAAAAATCTTCCTCCAGTAGTAAAGCAGTTTTACTTCCTGTCAAAATGCAAGCTTCCAGTCTCTTCCTGTTTGCTGTAATTGATGATGTGTGATAGGGCATGAGAGCTCACCCTGCAGGCCTTTCCACCTCCAATTTTGTTAATGTTTCTTGTATTAATTTCCACAAACTTATGTTCCAGTGAGATGAGATGAATAATAAAGAAGATAGTTTCAGATGGTATTAAATACTATGAAGGAAATAAAACAGAGTAATGGTTAAGGAATGACAGGCGATTGTGGTGGGGGAGGGCACAGTGATTCTGTGTATGAATCGGCTTGCATAGAAGATGACCACAATGATAAATAATACACCTCATGAAAATATCCAAGGGGTTCCAGGTAGAGAGAACATCAAGTTCAAGGGTGTTCATGAGAAAGAAGATGGGGAGGAAAGTGACCATTTAGGAAGTTAATACAGTAGCCTGTGAAATCTGACCATGCCCAGGCAAGATAATGACACTTTAACATACATCGTATTTTTAAAACTCAAAATTATTCCTTGTGTTTCATTCATCATCTGTGGGTAAAGGATGTAGTGTCTTAGCAAAGAACCGGCAAGCTCATTATCACATGGTTACTTAGGAGTAGATGTGTACAATTAACAGAACCGAAGAACAGGGCTCTGGTCAGTGCATTCCTGTGGCTGTCAACTCCCCATTGTGGCTTAGGCCAGCCTCACTTTCCAGTCTCTCCAGTGCTGCCTAGTCCTTGTCTCAATAAGTCATGTGTCAGAACACAACTTCTTTTGGTGTGAGTCACTGATTGGGTTTGTCCCATTGAGAAGAGGACTCAAATCACTGTTGTGCATCCTTTTGCAACTGCCTGAGAAAAGAGTTACAAATTAGAGCCTTTAACAATTTCATCCACTTAGGCATAGTTTTTGGTTCCCATATTGAACAGAGCCACCAGAATAAGAGTCAGATTCTGGGCAGCAATTACCAGGAAGTTTTGGATTGCTGGTCATGAGAAGGGAGATTATTTCCTGTTTTTATCACTAGATAGTGACATTGTTGCTTTGATTGTTACGCTTAATTGGGAGGTTTTGTAAATCCTGTTAAAA
Organism: Equus quagga; assembly: GCF_021613505.1. Classification (NCBI taxonomy): domain Eukaryota; kingdom Metazoa; phylum Chordata; class Mammalia; order Perissodactyla; family Equidae; genus Equus; species Equus quagga. Next base: position 109,736 of record NW_025793793.1, on the reverse strand, counting down.
TCATCAAGCTCAAATAATCTGAGACCTAGAGCTTAAATATTATTTTGGACAGGATAATTGTCTTTTGTAAATAAGCTGCTTTTTCAGTACATTGAATAGGGTTTAAAAGGTATGGGAATTTACCACCCACCCACTCGTTCTCATTCCAGGCACATAGAGGGTATGTCCTGGCAGAAGGGGTGGCGTGTCAGGGAGAGAGAGTTGTGGGACTTAGGAGAGAGGGCAGTGGCTATTTGCCAACTGCTATGGTAGTGTTTCTAGCCAGCCCTGGTGGTATAGTGATTTGGAGGTCCTACCACCATGGAAGAGGTTTGTTTCCCAGTCAGGGAACCATACCACCCATCTGTAGGTTGCCATACTATGGAGGCTGCAGGTTGCCATGATGCTGCATGATGCTGAAAGTCATGCCACTGGTGGGGTCACACATGGCGGACAGGTTTCAATGTAGACTAAGATATATTAGGAAGAAAGACCTGACCAACCACTTATGAAAAAATTGGCTATTAAAACCTTATGAATAGCAGCAGAGTATTGTCTGATATAGACTGTTGGATGGTGCAAAAAGACGGGACAGGTTTCAGCTCTGCAGTACACAGGGTCACTAGGAGTTGGAAGTGACAAGATGGCATTAACAACAACAGTGGCAGTGTCTCAATCTTTTAATAAATGATACAACTGAAGTGGCTGACTAGTATCTCTGCCTGTTGGAAAGCAGTAAAATCCAGCCATGTCCCCTGAGGTGATGTGGACCAGAATTTTCCAACCCGTGTGCTGGGACATCCTGATATGCTAAGATATTGATCCCCCATCTTTCACTATAGCTGAATGAGGTTTGGGTAAACCATAGTTCCTGGGTGGGTCATCTTGGTGGATAAGCATCCTATTCCATTTCCACTTATGTTTCATATAAACATTCTAATTTTATGCTTGTGACATTACAAAAAATTTTTGGTAGTATACAAATATAAAATCCTTATCTCTTTTTTTTTTAAATGGTGCCACACTTTCAAACATTAGCAAAATAATACTTTTAGAACATGATGGCAACATGTTCAAGTACACATTCTTCCACCTGGATGTTTAGGTCCTTCTTCAGATGAACCCAACTCAACTTTGGCAAACTGAACAAAGTTAAATGAAGTCAAGTGTGCTTTTCTCTATAATGACTTCTCTCGGTATTTGACTTTTCATTAGTCACTCTCTAACCTTTATCCTCTCTCATTTTCTGTCTCATACATTCTCTTGTTTCCTGCTAGGACCCAGCTAATCTGATTAATTTTTGCTGGCTCATTTTTCTCCCCCTAAATCTACATTGAACATATCCTTAAGATTCTCGGTCAAATCAAATGCCTCCCTCTACTCTTTTCCTTGATGACTTCTCTGGAGAGTATTTCTGAGCAGGTATCTCTTATCCTTATTTCCCTTCCAAGATCCAGAAGGGCATTTTCTCCAATTACCTGCTAGACAACTCCACTTAGGCATTTTTCAATACTGTAAACTCAAGACATTTAAAAGCAACCCTTCACATTTGCTCTATCTTCTACTTTTCCTCCGCTGATTAATGTCACCACCAACAACCCAAACTTTGGTTTGTCTTTAGGTTTCCCCCATGTTTAATTACTTACCGTGTTCATGGACCCAGCCTCTACAACATGTCTCCATTTATTCGTTTCTGTTTCATATTTGTACAGCCAGCTGAACTCAGGTTTCTTTTCTCTCTCATGCAGGTTGTTGCAATAGTCAACTCTGGTGTCCTCAACTCCATGCCACTCACTTTCCCAGTCTTCCCTTTGTGTGGCTTCAAGAAGGGTCCTTCCAGAGCCCAATTCCAATTGCGCTGCTCTACAGCTCAAAGATTCTCTGTGGACCCATGCAATCTACCTAATAAGCCTTTTATTTCTAGTCTGGCATTTTAGATGTTTTCAACTTAAACCCCAATTTCACTTTCCAGGTTACCTGGCATTGCTCTAATCAAGTAATTATCTAAGTAGTCATCAAAATATTTATTGAACACCAAGTCAATGTGCCACAGTGGACTAAGGCTGGTGATAAAATGGAGTATGTGGTTACATACTCCTCTCATGGAGTTTTCAGTCTAGTGGGTGTGCAGGCAGAAATAAGTTGTATAAGTGATGTGCACAGGGCACAACAGCTTATAAAAGGAGAATTAACCTGGTCGGTTAAATCAGGGAAGACTTCTTAGAGAAAACTAGGCTCATAGAAATAATAGAAAATTGTTTTTGAATGCTGCTGAAAAGCCAAGGTGAACCATACCCTGAAGAAATGAAGTTGAAGCGACAGTGAGGGCAAGACCTAGCACACTATCCCACAGTCCTGCAGATGCTCTGCTCTATTCTTTGAACAGGAGCTCATTCCTGGCTCAGGGCCTTTGCACTTGCTCCTGATGATCCTGCTCTTCAGGATCTCACGGCAGGCTCCTTCAACTTCTTCTCGTATCCGTCTTTCCCTGACCTCCTTATCTAAACTAGTCCCCTACTTATCAATCTCTCTCCTAACACCCTATTTTCTTTATATATGATCATCTTGATTTTTCTTCCATTTACTTGTTTATTGACTGTCTTCTCCAGGAGATTGTAAGCGCCAAAAGACCATGCTCCTGCCTTTCTTGTTCACACCACTTAGCCCAATGTTCGACACATGGTAGGTGCTTAAAAAATGTTGTGCAATGAAAGAGAAGGATGAGAATAAGATGTGCCCAAGGATACAGGAAAAATAATGAAAGATAAGTGTATGCATGAGAAGGTTTATTGTGTTTTGATTTAATATTTTATTTTGTGGAAAGTTCCCTATGTTATATTCCCTTAACATAGCAAAATTCCCTAGAAGATGAAGCTGTTACAAAATTTTCACCAATTCTTTACTGAAGAGGAGAAATACGCTATGTTGTTTGCATAATCTGAGGTTTATTTTTAAAAGTAACACTCTGGAAATTTACTTTGCAGTACATTAATGAATAAGAGGGATTAATGGATAGAGAGCTAAGTAGATGGAGAACTGTGAAATAAACAAGTTTACCAAAATGTTCAAGTTGAAATTTAGGTGATGGCTATACAGATGTTCATTGTAAAATTCTTCCAACATTGTTGTGTGATTGCAGTTTCACAAATGAAGTCGAGAAAGAACAAGTGCATTCTGAGTATAGCCCTGCCATCAATAGTGTTGAAGTTCCAACTACTATACTTTCTACAACTTTAGGATTGGTGCTCAGCAGCGAAATAGTCAAGAAAGTCCTTTCTAATATACTGGTTATGCAACAAACGGTACTTATATTTGGTATGATTTCCAACAGTAAGAATTGTGCACTCACCTGGTTAACCAGAAGTTGGGCTTATTAGAACCCCTGGCTCTCTACGGTCCCTCAGGCATGAAATGTGCACTCTGGTTCAAGAAGATTTAAGACAGTCAGACATGCAAGCTGACTGTGGGTGTTACTTCTTGTAACAGGAGAAATTATTTTTTCCCTTGTGACTCATAAGCCTGTCATCTGTGGAAAAGTGCTCCTGTCATTGTTAAAATGACCCAGTGTCTTATCATCCTTTGGGTGTATGTGATGCTAAAGACTGTCTTGCTTTTGGTGGGTCTAGGATGAGTTGAACCCTCACTATAATAATAACAACAATAACTGGCATCTGAATGAGGTCTTGGCTTATGAGACTGTTCAGTTTGCCTTAATTCATTTGGGTTTGCAAACATGCTTTGATGCATAAAGGCCAGGTAATATCCTTCCCCATATCAATTTTCCAGATTGCCATAAGAAGTGTATAAATGGTTTGCCCAATTTCATTATAGAGCATTAACTGAAGGAGCAGAAATTGGAATCTAGGTTCCAGAATTCTAATCCAGTCACCATTACTTAACACTGAACTGAATATGCACACAATTTCTCACAGCCTAATTTTAAGAAGAGGAGTGAAGGTTTAGAGGATTCAGGGTCCAGGAAGACCTCATAAAAATAGCTACAGGGAAGGTGAATTTTTCTTGATTTGAATTCCTGCTCAGCAACCACAAAATCTCAAATCCATTTCTTATAGTGTTCTTCCATGTTTAACGCAGTGTCTATCTTTTCTGAAAGAGTAAATCTCACTTTGACTACTCCCAAGTGAAATTTCTATAAGGGGGATACTCTTTCAGGATTGTTGACTAGACTTTGTCAACAGAGACTGTTTCTAAGTTGCTGCTGTGCCTGTCATGGGATCCTCTCATCTTCCCCTCCCCAGGCACCTGTTCTCACTGAGATGGAAAGATAAGTACCTTAATGCTTGTTCTATCAGCTTCAGGGAAGCTATTCGACATATTCCAGAAATGCCAACTTCCCATGTCTCCTGCATTTCATCTTAGCCAAAAGGCCAACAAGCAATTGCCTGTGTCTTCTAATGCCTCTTAACTCCCCTTTATTTGGAATTTCCTGGCATGGGAATTAATGAGCCTTCACTATGGAGTCAATCATCCCTGGGTCTGAAACCTTTTCCTTCATTTCCTTCCTGGGACATCCGACTTGTTGCTTGGCCTCCCTAATCCCCAAGGTTTTCATTTATAAAATTAGGTTAATTATAGGACTTACTCATGGGTCTGGTATACAGGTTAAATGGAACAAAGCCCATGAGGGCTGCAGCTCAGTACTTAGGGCTTGGTGGATGCTCTTAAATATTGGTAGGAAATTTAGTAATTCTGAGTTAGAATATAGAATTGTTTTTCCTATAGTTGCTAAAATTTACCTTTGTATCTAATTAGAATGAATTATATTCACATATATCTATTCCTGCATTCGTCTCTCCCTTTCCCCCTCCCTCTCTCCCTTCCTCCTTCCCTAATTCCCTCTATCCCTTCTTTCTTTCCTTCCTTCTTTCCTTCCTTCCTTCCTATCCTCTGAACACCTTTATTGAGTGTCTCCAACATGTCACCCAGTCCCTGCTGTCATGGATATTGCAGGATAGAGTGGAAGACAAATTAATTAAGGAATCACACAAATAAATGTAAAATTACACCTGTAATAATTGCTACACCATAAATTACAGAAGGCCTTGACTTACATTGGAAGCTTCCCTTGGGTGTGATAATGGTGCTGAGATCTGAAGGTGTGTGGCAACTAACCAGGTGAGAAGGAGTGAGGGCAGGAAGAGTGAAGGAGCAGTTCAGACACTGGGTTCAGGGGCAAAGTCCCTGTGGCAGAAGGGATTGTGATGATTTGAAAGAAGCCTTTGGCACTGAAATAGAGGAAGCAAGGGTCAGAATGGTACCAGGTGGGGCAGAGTGCAGAGGGTAGGAATAATGCAGGCAAAATCTGTTGGTAATCTTCATGGCTTGTCCATTGAAGAGTTTTAGGTAGGGCCATAGCATAAGTCTCAGGAATCATTTAGCTTAATGAGGCAGAATCCTGGCTGACTAAGCTACCTTCATTCGTACAACCACAATTCAGAGCCCTATAGTACAGAGGGCAGAAATCAAATGACCTGCAGGAAGGATCATGTAAATTCTAACTCAATGCGCAGTGGTCTAGGGAGTTGTGAAAGTAACAGGCCTTGGTTCTCCTCCTCTGGGAGGCTTATTGTAGAAGCAAAGAAATGCAGTTGCACACCTCACCAAGTGTGAATGCCAGTAACAACAGGGGGAGAGAGAAACATCAGTCGAGATAGTGAATTCAGGAAACTGATTATCTTATTGACTAGCACAAAGCAAGTTAAAATTTACTCCATCATACACGTTTTATTCTTACCAAGCATATTTTTTAACTGATTTCACATTTCCCCTACATAATCTTTTGAAATCTCCCAGGATTGTTCAGTTGCCTACAACCTATTCCATTTGGGGAACTACAAAGCTGACCAGCTTTGACAATGAGGAATCAACGCCTTGATATATCTAGTGACCAGGACAGCATACGATACTCGAGCATCTCTGGAAATTGGACCAGATCAGACAGAAAACCAACCACTGTACCCAAATTCCACTTGCAGCCTCGACTATAGGCAGGAGAAGTCATCTATAGATCCACCAGCAGAAGGAATGCCGTCTCTTGCCAGATCCATCCAGGCCTTAAAATGTCCTTATCACTTAACGATGAGGGTACATCCTGAGAAATGCATCATTAGGCAATTTCATGATTGTGTGAACACCACAGAGTGTGCTACAGAAACCCAGATGGTATAGCCTTCTACACACCTAGTCTATATGGTATAACCTATTGTACCTAGGCAACATGAGACTTATGAGGCTGCTGCTGGTATAACACGGCATACTGTTTTAAACTAAATTTCTTTCATAAGTACAAAGAGCACACTCTAAAATAAGGATAAAACTATAGTATAGTAGACTATCATAAGCCAGTAACATAGTCATTTATTATCATTATCAAGTATTGTTTACTGTACATAATTGTACAGGGTATACTTTTATTTGACTGGCAGAGCCATAGATTTCTTTATACCAGCATCATCACAAACATGTGAGTAACATGTTGTCCTACAATGTTATGACATCACTAGGTGATAGGAATTATCCAGCTCCATCGCAATTTTATGGTACCATTGTCACATATTCTGTCCATAATAGACTGAAACTTCATTATGTGGTACATGGCTGCACTATGACAATCATGAAGTCAATAAAGCCTTTTTTCCTTTTCATTCTCTGCTCAATTTCCCTATTTGATATTCTTTATTTGATATTATTACCATTTCACTGTCCAATTCTCCAAGACACACAGTTGTTCTTTTCTTAGCTTTGACGTGCATGGCTTAATCCCCAGGACTGCTGAGCAATTTAACGTATTGTCATTCATTGCCCCACCTTGTACCACTCTGGCCCTTGTGCACTATGCCTCAGCCCCAGTGGCTTCTTTCAAGTCATCACATTCTCTTCTGCCACAGGGTCTTTGTTTCTGAGTCCAGGGATTTAATTATGAAACAAACAGACAGAGCATATTTCAGTGTTTGGAGGAAGGGAATGAAACGCTCCCTGGTAGAATGCAAGACATGGAGAAACAAATAGTGTTGGCTCACTTGGAGATGAGAATGGAAGCTTATGATATTATGCATTGCCTCTGTGCAGCTGAGGTCAGCTTTAACATGCCCCCATGATTACATGAGCAGAAGCACAGACTCTCAGTATTAGTATACTACTGAGAATGTCCACTCATGCTCTAGCATTGAAACCTTCTCATCCTAAGACATGCCTAATTTGATGCCAAGCTTGCAAAATGCCTTGACATAGCCTGGGGGCTACATTCTAGAAAACAAATCTCTCTCTTTCATTAGGGTCACCAAATAATGAGGTACCATATTTCTGCTCTGGTCAGTAGAGATTAGGCAAACAAATCTTACACTTAGGAACAGTCTATTCTTTAGCAGAACACCAGTCACCTTTAAATATTGAAACTCGACCTGCTTGAACAGTTGCTATTGCACCTGGATGTGGAAAGCTCCTTTAAGAGATTTTATAACTTGAACAGAAAATATGTAACTATACACATTTGTTATGCATAGCCATGTACAATAATGAAAATCTAAGGTGAATATTGAAATATTAAGAGGCTTTAATGATAATTATAGTTAATTTTGAATGAAAATGAAGTTGACACATTTGAAACAGGAATAAGCAAAAATTTGTGCTTCAGTAGGAACTTCTTGAATACATGACTCTCTTCTAAACGCAGTTGCACTGTTCTCCAAAGTACCCCATTAGAGGTCTCTGCTCTGGCCCACTTTGGCCTATACCTTCTTCATCAGTAAAGCTTTTGCCTGGTCCCTCAATTCATGCCGGGTGACCAACATAATCTGACTAAGGCATACTGGTAGAAATAAGTTCAAGATCCTTTTGAAAAAGTGAAAACATTGCCTCCTATCTCCCTTTTGTCACCCTGACCAAAGCCATTTTGTGTTTCCTCTGCTTCTTATTTGCTGAGAAAATCTTCGGGGAAGGAGGTAACCATGTGTTCTTGGAACTCACACTCCTGGCACACTCAGGTATGCCAATGGTGCTCACAGTTAAAGAGGAAAGAACTCTTGCACATTCACCAACCCCCTTCAGAGATGCAATTGCGTGCATATTAAGTCTGAGATTCTGCATCATGTTTCCCTGTTTTGTAGTAAGCATCCTTCCAGAGGGCTCCAGATTTCTTCAGTGCCCTGTGGGAGGGGGAAACAAAATCACCAGAAGGTGAGACTCTAATATAAAGGAGCTACTCCACAGAACATTTGTTCTTTTACCTGGTTCAGGGCAATGTTGTCATTTTCAACTATATCTGCAAAACGTCTTTTTCTGTTTCCCAGTGGAGGAAGTCATATGCACTGAATTGGTTTTTAGCAGTTGATTTCAACTTTTCTTTATGGATGAGATTGAGCTTTTCCTCCACTTATTTTCTTATGTACCCAAGACCTCATCTATCCTTTTCTCTACTATTTACAATAAAAGGGCTTCTCTGAGTCATTATAAGATAAAGCAGATACTTGTAAATCACCCCACTCTATATCCACCTACCCATGCTATTTTATACTGTGAAAAATATTTTTCTTGGTACTGGGGCTACAGCAATGACTAGGACAGAAGTGACTTGTCTCCACATGGAGTCCCCGGTCTTGATTGGGAGATACATATTAAATAATTTATTAACCAATATGTTATTTAATCACAACTGTGATAAAGGTCATGAATGAAGAGATCCAGGTGCTGCAAGAGCATGTGATGGTATTAGTGTTAGGGTCAGGGAAGATTGAGATGAGGAAAAGCCATTTGACTTGAGCCTTGGAGAGTCAACACAAATTGACTAGGTGAACTCAAGGGAGGGGCTGAGTTGGAGGAACCCTCTAAGCAGAAGACAAGGTGGCAAAAGAAATAAAATGACACAGAGCAAAGAGTTATGCAGCAACTGAAGGGAAACTGGATATCTGGAGGGCAGAAGAGAAGGAAGGCAGTGTTAGAAAGTCTGAAACTAGAGCATTAGTTAGGGATCAGATCAGACTGGGCCTGGCCTTGTTGGCATCATTCAAAATGATGTTTTGTTTTGTTTTCAATCCTGAAAGAAAGAGAAAGTTATTAAACCCAGATCACTGGCTGTTAATTTGACCAGCACAATGTTCTCTAGGGAACTGTGAATGCTTCAGGATGAGGATGGGTTTCCAGTTTCTCCAGGTCTCACCACCCTTGGTTAGTCACCCCTGGAGTCAGTATATAGCGGATAAGTCACCTCCTCCTCATTCACACACTTATGTCCCACCAAACCCTGCAGGCATCTACGTTTGCAACCCTGGACCAGAGGATTTCACTGTCCCTTCCACCACTCATGTCTAAAGCAGGTAGAGGTTCAGCAGGAGATAGAAAGACAAATAATATGCAGCCTTGATTTTAAGAAACTTGAAGTTTAGTAGAGCAGCAGGGCATTTTCACTAGGAAGTACCTAGAAAGCAGTAGGTAACAGTAGGAATTACGATATCATTACTGGTGTTGATGTTGTGCCCTGTAGAGACTCATATCCATCGTGGGCATTCACAGGTGCACCTTAATGAATGGTTGTTGCATGAATGAATCTCTAGTTAGGAAATTTACTGGGGACTGGCAGTGAAGGAAATGAGAGCTTTGAGTTGAGAGAGACTCTTTTATTACCTGACAATATCTCCAAACGCCTTCAACAAGGGCTTGTTCACATATTGCAGTCCATGCTTGGCACACAGTGACCTCACCAGAGGTGCCACCTTGTGATAATTATGGCGCGGCATTGTGGGGAATAGACTAGGGAAACAGAGATGAGAGATATAATATTTGGACCTAAAGAGAGACTCGAAGGAGTGGCGTCCTTCTCCTATTACTAAATAAAATTATATCTGCAATACAGACACAACCTTGACCTTGCACAATACTTCTGTTCTGGGATGTTCAAAAAGTCTTTGCAAAACATGGTCGTTTTATCTCTTAACCCTCTGTGAGCCCGGTGGGTGGCAAATGTTTAGGAAGAGCTAAGAAAATAACTATTAGCTCCATTGAAATTATTTCTATTTGGCCAGGGCAAATGGAAGCATGGGGTTTTCTACCATTTGAATGACCTAGAGAATTAGAGATAACCACCCTCCATCTCCATCTCTGTTTCTCTCTATCCATATAACTACTGTATCAAGAAAATAGGATTCAATAAGCTCTAGTCATGATATGTGGAGAAAAGTCCTAAGACAGGTGTAAGAAGTGAGGAGAGGTGGGATTTTACCCAAAGTTTTCACTAATCACCAGATGACCTTCTATGGTTTTAACCTCCCTCTCAGTAAAATAGGAATAATAATCCTTTCTTTGGTTGCTGAAATTTTAAAAGACTAACATGAGAGCAAGGATGAGAACATATCATGCATAGACATAAGATCTCTTTCTTTCTCTGACTATCACAGATATGGCTTAGACAGAGAGGATCTGGAAAGTCCCTCCCCTGAATATTCTAGATTGACTGACTCTCAAAGAATTATCATTTTCTCTTTCTTTGGCACATGTCTACCTAACTGACCCATTGGTAAAGTATTTCCAGGTACGATTTGGAAATTGCAGGAGGGATTGGATTCTCTCATGGATTATTTTGTAACCTTGGCTCTAAAGATATAGATATAGATAGATAATTAAATTAATTTGTAATTCAGTTTAACACAACTTTTTATCCAAGTGGTGTGATTTTTCATGGGCTTTCCCAACTAGCCAAATGCAAAGAAAAGAATCACCAATTCCTAAGTCCATAGGAATCTGTGATTCAGGCGCTGGTACTTTCACTCTAGATTTCACTCTATTTACTCAAAATTATTGTATGTCCATCTTTTATTTCTTCCCTTCCTTACAGTTGATGTTAATAGAAATATAGCAGCCTTTAGAGAATTCTGGTTCATATTTTCCTTCTGGTATCTCGAGCCTAGGGCTCTGCTCTGAACTGTATGGGGGTGATGTTATAAGTGACAGCCCTTGCCCCTCTGATCACTATTATCACTCTTCCTATCACTCACTGGTGCTCGATTTGGAAGTTCAGGTGCCCTGTGAACCAGTCGTTGAAAAAGGACTGTTCCACATTACAGCTTGCCAAGACCTGCAAAGAAAAAGATTACATTAGATGTAAATGAGTCCAAAGGTCAAACAAAGAAAATGCTTATTTATTCTTTTATTCAGTCAACAAGTGCTTATTGAGTACCTATTTTGTGTAAGAAACTATGAGGGATAAAAGATATACACAGTCCTAGGTCTCAAGGAGCTTACAATTTAACAAATTAATAAGATATTTTGCTAAGAACTATATACAAGGCAATAGATATGAAAACATATGTAGGATGTGAAGGGGCTAAAAGTTACTATCAGCCCTTGGATACAGAAGACTGAAGTGTCATTCATGAAGACTTTGGAAGTTGGAAGTGGGATTGTAAGGTTCTGGTACAGATTGTAGGTGTTAGAATACCATTTCCATTATGTGGACGTAATGACTTCTAAATGAGGAGTAAGGCATTCAATAGTTCTGTGCATTCCAATATAAGTGGCTTCCTTTTTAGTCTAATGCATTTTATTTTATGTATTTTAAAAACATTGTTCTGAGAAGGAATTCATAGGCTTCTCCAGACTGCCAAGATTAAGAACCCTCAGGAATGTCATTTGATTCAATGCCTTTCTAATGTTTAATTCCACTTGGGGTTGTTGTCATTTTGAATGCAATTTTTCTGTTTGTTCTATTTCAGTGTTTCTCAAAGTATACTTCAGAAGAACTTGGGGTTCCCTAGGATTCTTTCAGGGGATCTGCCGTCTCAAAACTATTCCTGTAATTCTTCTAAGATATTTTTTGCCTTTTGTGTTCTCATTCTCTCCATGTATGATGGATTTTTCCAGAGCTTGCTAAATATGGAATGGCATCATGAATCTGATGTTTACATGCATTGGTTTTATTCTTGCTATTTTAAACTTAATATTTTAATATTTCTCCATTTTATTTTCAAATACAGTAAATATCAATGGATATAACCTATGAAAACCAAAGCTCTTTGAGGTTCTCAGTAACTTTTAAGAATGTAAAGTTGTTCTGTGACCAAAAGGTTTGAGAACCACTATTCTTTACTTCATGGAAGGTGCCTTGAGTTTGGACATGAACTTGGAGGAGGAAGCAGCATATTGGCTGGATTCTGGAGTTAATCATGGCATGGTAATGAAAGGCTTAGGAGGCAGGGTTGTTCTGCTTTGATCACAACTCTGTTAATCATTACTGGCAGGCTTGTAGAGCATGTCATGTATTCTCTCTGGGCCTCTCTCCCTATACAATGAAATGAGGTGAATTCTAGGGTCTTCCTAGGTGAAAAATTCATTCTGTAATTGTAGGAATCTCAAATTCACTTGACAGGCTTTGTCATGTGAAGGTTTAAAGCAGGGGTCAGTAAAATTTTCTACAAAGTGCCAGACAGAAAATGTTTTAATTCTTTTTCACAGCTACTCAATTCTGCTGTCATTGCATGAAATCAGTCATAGATAATATATAAATGAATAAGCATGGCTGTGTTCCAATAAAACTTTACTTATGAAAATAGGCAGTGAGGATTTGGCCCTTGGAATGAAATTTATTGAACTTTGGTTGCATGCAAGAGCTCTGAAATCCAACTGCAAAGGTTTAGGACATGCTTCTACCACTCACTAGCTGTGTGACTTTATGCAAGTTACTCAACTTCTTCATGCCTCAATTTTCTCATCAATGAAATGGAAATAATCATAACATCTGCCTCATGTAGTTGCATAGAAAGAAGTAGACAGTGCCAGGCCCTTGTCAAGCATTTTGATAAATATGAATTATGATTATGATTATGATTATGATTAATTCTTTGGGTGGATGTGAAGAAGATTGGCCCTGAGTTAACCTCTGTTGCCAATCTTGCTCTTTTTGTTTGAGGAAGATTCCCCCTGAGCTAACATCTGTGTCAATCCTCCTCTATATTGTATGTGGGAGGCTGCAACAGCATGGCTGTATGAGCCCTGTGTAGGTTTGTACCCAGGATCTGAACCCACAAAATCCAGACCACCAAAGTGGAGCATGCAAACTCAACCACTATGCCACCTGCCCAGACTCTGAATTATTATTATTTGAGGTAACAACACTCTTAATCAGTCTGGTTGAAGTATCCTCTCCCAGGATCTCCATTATTACCTGAGTGCTGACCCAGTCCCGATTCTCTTCTCTGCTCATTTGCATTGACAGGTGGCTCATCTGGGTGACATATATTATCCAGGGACTTTCAAGAGACCTTTCAGAGAATAAAAGGGGAAGTGATGACTCTAAGGCGTGCTTTGGTAATCACCAGGCTGCAAGAGCTAGCAGAGCATTGGAGGAAATGGAAGAGACTCAACAGTTCCCAAAGAATGGGGGTCATTTGTTTCCCTCTATATCTAGAGATAACACTTTAAGCATTTAGTCACATAACCTGTCATACTGTCTAATGTATGGGAGCAGTACTCAGTAATTTGCTGTAAACATTGGTGCAGGATCAAAGGATATCTAGAGAACTTAATTGAATATACAAAGTGATTGACAGCCTAAATTTTGTCATCAGTTAGAGCTGGCTCCAATGTCTGGTTTGGCACTGCCAGTGGCCCTTACTGGTTCTATAAACTCGAGAAAGGGATTTAATCTCTCTGACTTTGGTTTTGGGAAATTCTCCAGTCATAAAGTAATTTTAAAAAAATTCCTCTCCTTCCATTATCTTTGGGAAGGATTATGAAGGCCAACTGGATTATAATTTTAAAGGATTTGGGATTAGATGGAATACTGAAATTGTGAATGGAGAAAGTGGGGAAGAAAAGAGAAGACTGGGTAATTTTATTCCCAGGGAGCTCTTCATATTAAACTATTTTAATCAATTTTTTTTCACATTTTCTTGGAAATGTTGCAGTTATAAGGAATGGGGCATAGTGTCATAATCTTCTTCAAATCAGAAAGTGATTAGACAAGGATGGTAAGAGGACCATCCAGGTTATGGGAATAAGAGGATATTCTTACTTTCTTACTTGACCAAATAGATGAGGCACAGGGTTCCAAAGATGCCATAGAAAGGGCCAAATGTGATGAAAAAGCGGATGTAAAAAGTACTGATCCAGGCCACATCCTGCAGAAAGAAGTGCTCAAAAGTTAGATGCTCTGAACACAATTTCAATTCCCTTTCAATGGGCTAGGGTCCCTTCACATACTGGCTAAATCTTATGTCTCGTTACTCAAGGATCTGTCTGGCAGGGGCCAAGCATTTTCATTTCCCATTTTCTACATGATGTTGCTTCTGAGAATGAGTCAAGTTACTCACCTCCCAACACCTTTGGCGGAATATCTGCCGCACGGTTAGGAACTGGGAATATATAGGCATGGTGAAGGGAAGAACTGGAAAAGAATAAAAGAAAAGATGGAGAATAAATGAGCAGATTATGACCTCAATTGAGCAGGAGTCTATCTTTTTCATATGCCACCCCTGGATATGTTGCCCCTGAGAAAGAATGCAAGGTGGATATCCACGACCACACCCTAGACTCCACTGGGTTTTTTGAGTCTCTGAGAGTGAACTAGGAATTTGGTTCAAGCTCCCTCAAGGAGACTAGTGAAGCTTTGAAGATTTGAGTCATTCTTGATGGAATGCTGGATCCTGGAAGAACTTCTGCTATGAGCTTTCAAGTTTTCTCTTCAGTCCTTCACAATGTTTAGGATTCAGCCCAGTAACAATATGTCTGCGTGGCAGAAATAAAGAAGGTTTACTCATTGCCTGGGTAGAGGGTTATGTACTTGCGTCTCTCCTAGCACCGATGAGGCTGCCTAGAGCACAAAGTCATCTTATGCAGACCCTTTGGTTTTGACAGACCCTCTCCTTGACCAAACTTTAGTCCAGTCGTCTGAATCCTCTTCTTGCCTAGGCCTCAGCATTGGTCTGCAAGCTCTCAAACTCTGCAAACCCTCAATACAAATGATTTCACCCACTCTCCACATTAAGATATTTGAACAACACTAACACAGTGTCTAACAGTTCAAAGCCACATCTCTGGGGTGACCCCAGTCCCCTTAAAGTCCTTGCCTGAGAAAGTTCAACACTGTCAACAGAAGGTACTGTTTCTTCAAGCCAAAACATGACTGTGGGTCTCTGACCTCCCTTTTCTAGAGCATTTCTGTTAGAAAACTTACAATTATAAACCTTTTTTATGCCCCTTTGAGATGTATCTTCTATAATACAGAGATATCTTTCTCGAGGACCTGGGAGTCATCCTTTTGAAATATAATCATCAGGAAAGATAGGGCCATTCATCCATGTCTCTGTGGGAGGGTAAGAGCCGAACACAGATTTCCTAATCATGTTGACCAGCTTCCCTTCCCTTCAATGTCTTTCAGTAATTTCCTTTAGCACGCCCCAGCGTTTAAAGTCTCCCTCATTTTGTTTCACCAGAGTTGAGCTCAGCTTATAAGGAAGCCTCTCTTTCCTATTGCAATAGCTTGAATAAAGTCTGTAGTGCCACCTTTAACAAATGCCCACCTCTGTTTTTCTTTGACAGTTTGAGTATGACTCATTTGTACCCAAGTTGCTAAGTTGGCATTTGAAGAGAAAGGGCACAGTGAAAGAGTTCCTGAGAGTAGTGTGGTTTGTGAGGTGGGCATTCTGCAGTGAATCCACACCATTCATTCATTCTTCATAAGCTAAGGGCATATTGTAGAACTATAGACATGGGAGGTGAGTTCAGAAAAGAAACTCCAACTGCTTTTTTCTTATGTGAACACACATCTAGTTAGTCTGGGGGTCAGCTGCTTTTCAAAATGGAGCACCAGTGTCCTCTTTCCTCATTTTGGTCATGCAACAAAAGGAGCAGGTGGCTACCATAGGTAGGGGCTGCCCAATTAAAGCAGGGCCAGCAGTGGAAGCTGCTCCCATATCACAAAATATGACCCTACAGGCCACTCTGATAAGGTATGTTACAGATGACTACTGGCAACCAACATCTGGGCAAATCAGATCATCTGCAACAGACTTTCCAGCTTTACCACTGTGGGCATTTGGGGTGAGATAATTCTTTATTGTTAAGGCTTGTCCTCTGTATTACATAACAGTGTCCCTGGCTTTCTGGCCCCTGGATGCCATTATCATTCCTCCCTCTCCATTTTAATAACCAAAAATTTCTCCAGACATTTTCAGATATTCCATTCGGTTAACATTGCTCCTGGTCAAGAACCACTGATCTACAGGAAATGTGTGGGACTGTCCCTGATTGGGGCTTATTTCTCAAACGTTTTAGATGAGCATATTTTGGAGTTCTATGAAACCTTTCTTTGTGAGCTGTTATGAATTTGATTTTGATTAAGAGCAAAGTATTTTTGTTGCTGATGTTTTTTGCTTTTTTTATTAATGTTATGATAGATTACAACCTTGTGAGATTTCAGTTGTACATTATTGTTAGTCATGTTGTGGGTACACCTCTTCCCCCTTTGTGCCCTCCCCCCACCTCCCCTTTTCCCTGGTAACCACCGATCAGATCTCCTTGTCAATATGTTAACTTCCACCTATGAGTGGAGTCATACAGAGTTCGTCTTTCTCTGACTGGCTTATTTCTCTTAACATAATGCCCTCGAGGTTTTTTATTGGTACCAGCATCATTCAGCTACCCTGCTTTCTTTTATATCTGCACCACATTCAGACCTATTATATAAATCTATATGTATGCCTATCTATGTATTGATCAATTGATCAGTAGATAGATATAGATATATAACAGGTACATATATGTATATCAGAAATATATATATACATAACTGTCCACCAGGATATCTTCTACAGCTGTGTGTAAGCTCTGGGAAGAGCCAGCTTTCTTTCACACAGAACATCTATGTGTGTCTTTTATTATCATTCCTCTACTTTTTCTGGCATCATCCTTTCAATGCTTTGGCATTATTTTCCTATCTGTCTTTCCTCCTGATTCAAATATTTCTATTCTTTTGTTCTTGACAAGTGTTTAGTCTATCCATGATGAGAGTCCCAGATGCAAATCCCCTTGATTGGCATCCTGCCTTCCATCCTTCTTGGATCATCTCCTTCCCTGCCTTATACCCAGAGTGATGAGATGAGTATTAAAAATTCTTATTTGCTCTTCCATTTTCCTTTTCAGATTTTCACCCCAGAAAGTCTGAAAGAAGACATGAAGCTTTTTCCAGTTAAAATAAGACACAGAGGGTTCCAGTCTGCCTTCTGCCTTGACAACAGCTTGCCTCAAGGAAATGGGATGAAGAAATGTGGCTGCAAGGAGACTCACCCATGTAGAAGTACAGGTGCTGCTTCTCATAATTGATGTATTTAATTTTCTTCTTGCCACACTGAATGGAGAGAGAACAAAATTTAGGTAAAAGACAATACTTCTGGCCACTACATCAAAGACATCTGCGTGTGTGAATGAGTGTGTATGTGAGTGTTTAAAATCTCTATGGAAAGAGCTATCCAATCAAAGTTCACCAGCAGTCAAATTAGAGGCACTAGAAGAACCAGAACTGGAATGAGATGACATTTTTTGGCATCTTTTTGCTTTAATTAAATGTGGGCAAATCTTGCATGGATGGTTTATTAAAATTGACCATGGAGATTGCGATCATTTTTTTTTTATTCCCATCGATTCCATTTTGAAAATTTGTTACTTATGTGGAGTGAAGTGGTGATTGAGAAGAACATTTGTGATGAGTTTTCCCAGCTCTTCTTTAACTGTGGTGTATAGAATTCTGCTTGAAGCTCAGTTTCCATCTATATTTATTCTTTCAACAGATATTTAATGAATGGTCATGCGAGGAAAGATATAGACATGGCCCCTCCTATTTATCTCATCTTTCCTCCTTTGTGCCATCATTATCATCATGGATCTCATGCGGTGATTTTCTATTTCTAAGACATGATGATATTATATATAATCTCATGACAGGGAATTTGATTCATTTTCTTGGGGTCTCCTCAGTTAATTTAGTCTTTTAGTGCACAAGACAGCAAATACCCTGAGAGCAGGTGGAGAAGTAATGGTTATAACTCCAGGAACTAGCAGACTCAATGAATGTTTAATTAAAGGAATGAATGAATAAATGATAATTCGCATTCACTCTGTATTTTTGCTGTGTGTTCACTTAGTTATAACTCCGTGGGCTGTGTTTGACTCTTGCTTTCCTCATTTCCTTGATAAGTTCACTTCTACATATAGATTTCCTCTCTTCTGGATAGTGGACTTTTTCCACCCTTCTCTTATTGGAGAAATAAAAAGAAATATCATGGTGATGAAGTAATAATAGCTATTTTCAGTTACTCTCAAACTTTCAAACATTTAAGTAGTGTGAAGCATGGAAGAAAGAATAGGTAGAAAATGCTTGGGAGTTAGCGAACCTAGGTGAAGACTGGTTGTGAATATCATTGCAAAGGTGGACTCTATGTCTTTCCAGTGCACATGACCTGACACATTGAAGATTTAATTCATCCTTGTTGAAGGACTGAATGTTTGGAAATAGTGGTGGAAAGATTCACAGTAAAATGAGAAGAAAGGATAAGTTCAAGTCTCTTCAGAACTATTTTTTGATGTGAAGTAACTGAATTTTAGAGTTTAAATAATTTTAAGCAATATCTTGTATGGTAGCTTTGACACTATAATGTACAGAACTCTATGTTTCAAGGCATAAGTCCAAAGAGCAGCTGTAAAACTTGGAGAGGTGGCCTACATCATTTTTGAAGAGGCAACAGGTGTATTGAATATGGCTCTAAAGAAGGCACTTCTGGAGAGGGTCAGGCTGCTTCATGAACTTCGGTGAGACAAATTTCTCTTTCTCTGTGGGGAGGACTAGGGAAATTAAAACGACACAGTTTTGTGATGAGCATAGGAGTCCACAGACATCACAGCAGTCCAAGTTGTTTGTGGAGCCATGGTCAAAAGCAAGTGATTTTTGATAACAGCCAGAATTTTCTTTTTCAGTCTAGGCAGTATATTCATTTCCTAATTCAGCTGCAGAAGAAGGTGAGTTCCCCAAAGCTGGGAAAACCTATTTTCAAAAAGCTTTGTGTACCACAGGACTTGGGCAGCAACTGACAAAACCATCCTCTTTTGTTTTTACAAAACTCCTAAATTCTTCTAGAAAGGGATAACACTGTCTTCCTAAGTACCTGATTCTCAAGATTTACCATTTCTCCCTGAGGAGAGAGACTTCTGTGGCTGTTCTTATACCTCCTTTGTTGAAAAAAGATTACCTCCTAAGAAATTTAGCAATTGCTCTTTACATGATGACTTTAAGTTGGTGGAAAAAATCAACATGTGACAATTTCTGGAGCTGACTTTTTCCTTTTGTTTTCTGTTGTTTAAGAAGCACAAATTAGTGGTGGGGGCTCTAAGTGTCTTACAAGGCACTTGGGCTGTGGGTCATGTGTAAATGAATCAAAATGAACATTAACTAAAAATAACAGCATAGTGTCTTCTAGCTGAGCTGGAATTAGTTGAGATAGTTAGCTATTTAGTTGTTTGTGATTTAGTGAGTTTTGAATATACCGACATGTCTTCTCTAATGAATGTCTCTATAAGCTTGTTAAATTTTGAAGAGTCATTGTCAACCTCAGTCATCTAGTTTAATGGTCTAATATTAGCTTGGGTTGTCCAGAAGTAGTGACAGGCACTGAGCGGGGATCCCTCTGCCATCAGGATTGCTGAAGTAGAGTGATATGGTTATCACATTTCCTACTGCAGGAAGTTGGACTGGATGACCTTTATGGTCATAGAGTCATACACTCCACATCTCCTCCTGTTCTTACAATCCCAGATTCAGTTATTTCAAATTTGTAACCTGGACGCAAAAGGAGAGGTGCCCTCAGACTATGCTTGAAGCTGGAACTTCCAGCTTGATGTTTCCAAAGCAAGGCTGAAGACTTTTCCAAGAACCACTTCCAGGGACATTTCTCTGGTGCCCATGATTTCTCAATGTACCTCAACAGGTTGCAAATCTCCAACCAGAAATAGTGGTAGTAAATTAACATCTGGGTCTTTGTGGTAGATGTTCGTTTTTACATGATGCTGCCAGTGTCCACTGTTCCACCAGTTTCTCGACATGGCCTGAGGAGAAGAGAGGGTTGATTAGCTGCAAGATTTCTCTCCTGAAATATCCTTCACTATCACAGATTCCTTCAGGCATCTCCAAAGTCAAAATAAGAGATTTGAGATTCTCAAATTTGTCCCCACAACCAGGTCACAGGATGATTCACTAACTGGAAGTTCTCAAAGCCTACAGACAAATAATCATCTGATTCAGGCTAAAACAACTCTTGATAATGAAAAAATCATAAAAACTTGTGGAAATAAATTGTTTTTCCATCTGTCTATTTTTTGATTCTCGTTTAAAAAAAAGTCTGAAGGTAGATGGGGCGGAGAGTATTCTTCCTATTTTACAAATAAAGAAACCTCGGCTCCAAGGCTTGAATTAGTTCTGTGGAAAAAAATTGGCCTTTCCTTTTGAAGAATCCTGCTTCAATGAACATTTCAAAAAATTATAGATCTGAAATGATTTTGTAGGGGGTCTTGGCTCAGATCATTGAATGAACAGGCTTCAATGCTCTCATATAAAAATAAATGTGAGTAAGATTATTACAGTTGATGCCAAGGTTGCATCATCTCTGATGAGGTCGTTTCTGGTTTTCTCTCTCTGAATGAAAGTCTGCAGACCTTAATAGAGCACAGGATTTAGAAACACATCAACCTCTTTCATAAACCAGATAAACACTGCTCGGTGGTTTGGACAAATCACTCATCCTCTTTGAGGTTCAATTTCATCTCCAGCAAATACAGTATAATGACATTTTTATCCATGGGTCATTTGGGGAGACATGAGAGGCTGTACATAAATTGTTGGCACGTTGCAATATTTAAGTTCCTCTCATTTCTCCTGTTGTTAATCTTTTATAGAAGAATAAGCAGTAGCAGTAGTTTTTATTCAGTATTTGACATCTCTCAATAACTGGCCTACACATGTTTTAGATTTGCCTGTCTAATAAAGTAGCCCCTAATCACATGTGGCTATTGAGCACTTGAAATGTGACCAAATTAAGATTGGCTGGAAGTATATAATACACACTAGATTTTGAGGACTCTGGATGAAAAGGGAATTTAAATTGTCTTATTAATAATTTATATACTGAGTACAGGTTGAAAAGATAATGTTTGAATATATATATATATATATATATGATAAAGTTACCTTTTAAAATGTGGTTACTGGAAAATTTAAAATGACAAGTCATTTAAACATGGTTGGCATTATTTTTCTGTTGGACTATGTTGGTTGATTCATCTATGGTAGAGAGGGATGAGCATGTTTGAAAATCTGTAAGTGCTGTCTTTCTATAGTATTCATTGTGTCTTCTCTTAGCACCCACCCCCCTACTCCAATCCATCAGGAGTGGTATTCTCATCTCACCTCTAAGATTTTCTAATACCCTTACGGTGGAATCTCTCTCTTATTCTCTCCAGTCCCAGGTCACTCTGTTGAAGTTTATGCTTTAATGGGCAGTCACTTTCCAAACATTTCTTTTTGAATGTCTCATGATATTTCAAACTCAACAAGTGCTACGCTATTTCCAGTCCTCCTTCTGGGGCCCCACCACACTCCAAACTTCTATCAAAGTGCATACCACTCACTGACTCTTAAAATTGTGTATACACTCAGGGATTTTTAAAAAAGCATCAGCTAGAGTGGGGCTGATCTGAAATATTCCATACACTGTCAACAAACCAACTCCAGGGCAGATGAGTCTCACTTTTCCTCTGACGTCTTTGGAATTGGGGAGAGAGGGTGGAAGTGTCCATTACCTGAATCTCACGATGACATAAGGAACCATCTCTGCATTATTTCTGTGATAAGGATTTTTGAGCGAATCCAGAAACACTTCAACTATCCAACACTGGTGGATAAAGGGCAGAATAGTGTGCCTACATAAATTTTATGGTAAAATGAAGCTTGTCACATATAATGACAATATATTATTCATTTTAACCATTTTGAGTGGCAGACATATTTCTAATATGAATCTAGATCCAACCCTGTGTTGTCTAATCTACTTAAGCCTCAGTTTGCTCAACCAGAATGAGAGTATATAAGAAGACTAGGTGATTCTAAGATTTTTCCAATTTAATGATGCCATGATTTATGGTCTAATTCCCTATCTTCTTAGTACCATAACAATTTAACATTTTTCTTAATTATTCTGGGTCCCCATTTTGATTATGGAAAGATTATTCCTAGTATTATTAACAGCTGAAAGTTATTGAGCATTTCCCATATGTCATGCTTTGTGTTCAGCACAACACAGGTATATGACATATAATCCTAACAATATCCCTGTCGGGTTGAAGCCATCATCTGTCTCCATTTTACAACTGAAGAAACTGAGGTTCATAGACATTAAGCAATTTGATCAAAGTGACCCAGCTAACTAGTGGCTGAGTTCCTACAGAAGGCAGGTCTGATGTTAGAGCCACAGTTCTTAATCCTGGCTGCAGGTTAGAATCACCTGGAGAGCTTTCAATACAGTGCTGACGCCCAGACCCCACCACAGATGAATTAAATGAGAACCTCTAGAGAGGGTACCTGTACCTGGGAAGCAGTGTTTTCTAAAAGCTCTTCAGATGACTGTAAATGAGAGCCAGAATGGAGGAGCCAGAATGACTCCTCAATATTAGCTCCTAATGTGAGAGATGGGAACCCTGAGGGCCAGAGATAGTATGTGACTTACTCAAGGTCACATAATGAGCATTATCAGAGGCAGGGCTAGAAGCCACTCTTAGCAATCCTGTTCTGTTACCTAGGTTTCTTTCTTCATTCACTCATTCATTCCTTCATTCAACAAATACTTATTGAAGGCCTCCTATGTGCCAGGCACTCTGCCAGGTGCTGCACCCAGTGTGCATTGCATAGGAGTGTGTGCTTCCCCTCCTGGAGCTATGTTGGGGGGATAAAACCAACTGCCATCATCACCACCTTGGTTTTCTGCAGTTTTTTCAGCAGTCTAGGTTTGGTAACCCAAGAATCTTGAACAGAGCCATCTGTAATTTCTTGCCCATCTTTTCTCTTTCTCTTCAGGGTTTATCTATTTTCTTGCATTTTTTCCTTTATTTCTTCATAGTCCCACCCTTCTGGAATTAATCAGGCTTTCTGGCATCCCCTAGCTTCCCAGCGATAAATGTCCAGACCCCTTCTAAGAATATTCCCTCTCATGATTTTACAGGCACATCTCCATTTGTAAAGTCACAATCCTTCTCCTGTAAGGTGGATTCTTAAGGAGGTACCAAATAGTTTACTAGGATAAGGAAAAATATTAGAATTTCTTAAATAGAGATAAATGTTATCCTTATAAAATTCTAACTTTAGCATATATATTACAGTTATATTGCATATTAGTATATGTAAATATATGTATATATAATACATACATTGTTAATATATCTACTTTTATTTGTGGGCTTATACAAACAGTTTTATTGAGATGAGTGAACAAAGAAACTTGGAAACCTGTGCCTTAGCAAATGATGTTCAGGAATCCCATCATACTTCCTGAACATCTCATACCTTGAGATGACATATCAGAAATTTGTGCATCAGGCGGTTCCAATTGGACTTTTTAAATATGGATAGGTGTCCTGCATCATGCTGTAAAAATCCACTCTGAGCCTAGAAGAGACCAAATTGTGGTTAGAGAAATTGGGACGTCAAGAACTAATTCACAAATTAGCACGATAGTAGATTCAGGAGTCCGTCTGAGAAAAAGAGTGGGAGAGCTTCTCTGAACTCAAGCTAAGTTTACTTTCTATTTCCCACACGTGTCACATTCTTCCCCACCTCCATGCTTTTGCACAGATGGTTCTCCAGCTGAGAATGCTCTCCTTGCCACTGTCAAAATCTTTCAGTGTGGAGTGGAAAGAGCATGACCTGTGGAGTCAGGCAGATTTGGGTTCTAAACCTTCTTCACCACTTATGAGTTGCACGAATCTTGGTGAGTTATTAGTAGCTTGAACCTTAATCCTTCATTGATAAGCGAGGATAATAACATCTTACTCACGGAGCTTTTATGCGGCTTAAACATGTGTACAGTGACTGGCTTATGCTAAACACCAAACAAATGTTTGCTTCCTTTCTTATTTGAAAAGTTGCTTTTCGTGGAATAAGAGAAGTTAGCTTTTCAAAAACAAATAGCATATGAAATTCTGGAATTGACATTGGTGTTACTTCTTCTTAAAACCTTCTACAGTTGTTCCGATCAGAATTAAATGCCTCTTTCCTCTCCAATAGGACAAGCTCTTTCCCCTCCTTGGCATCCATGTCATTGTGTCATATAGTATGTTAGATATTTGAATGACAGTCTCCTCCAGTGGATGACTCATTTTCCAAGGGCAGGGACCACATGCATTGGGGTTTATGTCCACAACACCGTGTTGTGTTCATAGAAGTCCATGCTCAGAGATTCATATTTGATTCAACAAGGATTTATCAAATACCCTGCTATGTGCCAGCTGCTGGTTGTCCTTTATGGCAAAATCTATACATTCTTAATTCTTATATAATGAGATGTCTTTGCTCTTGAACAATTCATGGTTTGATGAATTGATAAATCTTGGTTGCTAAATGAATGAAATATAAGGTGAGTGTTACATGGCTGAGAGTAGAACTGCAGTTCCTGAAGATGTGTGGATCAAATTGAGCAAAGAGTAGCAACTGCCATGAATTAAATATTTACCACATACTAGGTATTTTCTACATTATCTTGTTTAGCTGTCCTCAGCATACTTCCATAACATAATTTGCTATAGCCATTTTACAGACAAGAGAACTGGGGGCTGGTGAGGTTTGGTAATTTGCTGGTGTGAGATGCTGATGAGTAGGTTGCTAGGAAGTATCAGGCAGCAGCTGACAACAATCTAAAGACAGAAGAAAAATTCTAAGCTTTTCCCTGAAGCCATTGCCTGGGCTTAGGATGCTTGCTTACCTGAGAAATTGTGAGAAGAAAGGAAGCGAATATTGTAATACACCAGCCATTGCCAAAATGCCACAGCATTAGCCAAGCCAGGGCTTCCAAAATCAAGATCTGGGCAAGGTGAAGGAAAAAGAACCCCAGATTGGCGTTGAACATATTCATATCCTCTAATTTCCTCCGCAATTCTTGGAAATCTTCCACCAACTGGGACTGTGAAATGAATATTCACATTGAGTAATGAATTAGTGCCTTCAAGGGAGAAGGAACACAAATGAACATAATTAAGAATCTATTTTATTAACTTACTAATGCCTTAATTTTGTGAATAGAAACTTATTAATATTAATAAATTTAATTTGGCAGAAGTATAAACAAAAGACAATTAACAAAGAGACCCTTCAAAAAGGTTGTGGTGGTGGCTGGCCAGGGGGTGTAGTTGTTAAGTTCATGTGGTATGACTGCAACAACATGGCAGAGTTAGATGTTCCCTTTGTCTCTCCCCCTTTTGAATTATAAGTAAGCGGAGATTCGCTGACCAATGGAGGAAGCTCACACAGCACAGCAGGATGCCTCAGAGACACACAGCTATACATCTGAGCATGGATAGACTGGCTCCATGGGGAGTGGTGGAGAAAGGTGAGCACTCCCTACTCTCCCCTGGTGGCCCTGTGCATGCACACAGACACTTCCCAACCCAGCATGAGTGCTCTGAAAGTGGGAACATGCACTGGGGCAACTGTAGGGGGCGAGATGGTTGCAGCCCTTAGCCTACTTCTGATTGCTTTACCAACAGGGAGGGGGAGTCCACTGGGCCCCTAAAGTGCCAAAGAGTGGCCCTACCTTGGTCCCAGGGACGAAGCCCTGCCCACCAAGCATAGCAGCCCTGTGGACCACAAGCAGAGACTGCAGCAGAAACACATGCTGGAGGAAGCACATTCTAGGCTTATGTGAATACCCATGGTGCCACTGAGCCCCAAAACAGGAAATGTGTCCCAGAGTAGCTGAAGGAAGAGGCAGCAGCAGCCCTTAGCCCACTGGTGATTGCTTTCCTGGCAGGGAGGTAGAGCCCAGCATGCCCCCATGGCACCAGGAGTGGTACTAGTTTTGTCCAAAAATGAAGCCCTGCCCACCACAGATAGTCCCCACAAGTGCCTGAACACACCCCATCCTGAGGCAAGCATCTATAAAACCCCCATAGTTTCAAGCAGATGAGGTCAGGCCAGAAACTCTGCTCCTGTTTCCCCTTAGTGGTAACGGGTGGAATCTGTGACCTAATACTACCACAAATGCCATCACAAAAGATTAGCTCAGAGGTCAGCCCAGTGGCGTACTGGTTAAGCTCATGTTCTCTGCATTTGTGGCCCGGGATTCACTGGTTCAGGTCCCAGGCACGGACCTATGTACTGCTTATCAATCCATACAGATGCAGGTGTCCTACATATAAAATAGAGGAAGATGGGCAAGCCATTTTCTCAGGGCCAAGATTCCTCAGCTAAAACATGATGGAGACAGGCGTTAGCTCATGGCTAAACTTCATCAAAAATGAATAAATAAATAAATAAATAAATAAATATTAGTTCATCAAACACCATTAGAAAAAGCAACAACAATTCAGACCAGATAGAAAATGACAATTCTCCAGAAACCAACCCTGAAGCCACAGAATTTAACAGCCTAAATGACAGAGAATTCAAAATAGCTGTCATAAAGAAACCCAACCATTTACAAGAGAACACAAGAAGACAGATCAAGGAGCTCAGGAATAAAATGAACCTCTTCAACAAAGAGATTGAAAGTATAAAAAAAATCAAGCAGAAATTCTGGATATGAAAAAGACAATTAATGAGAAAAGAAGTAATCTAGATTCCTTAAGAAGTAGAGCTGATGTATGGAGGAAAGAATTAGTGATTTAGACAATTATAGAAATTCTATAAGTGGAGGAGGAGATAGGTGGAACTAAGATTTAAAATAAAAGAACTCATTCTTTGAGAAATATCTGACTCAATTAGGAAAAGAAACATAATGATTACAGGTATTCCAGAGGAGAAGAGTGGGAGAAAGTAGCAGAGAGCTTGATCTAAGAAATAATAGCTCATCACTTCTCAAACCTGGGGAAGGTTCCAGATTTACAAATACATGAAGCTAATAGAATGCCTAATTACATCAATGCTACAAGACCTTCCGCAAGGCATATAACACTAAAAATGGCAAAAGTCAATGACAAAGGAAAAATATTGAGTCTAGCAAGGCAAAAGAAAACAACCTTCAAAGGATACCCTATCCAGTTTTCAGCAGATATTTCAGAAAAAACCCTACAATCTAAGAGAGAATGGAATGTTATATTCAAAATACTGAAAGATAGATCTTTCAGCCAAGAATACGTTATCCAGTAAAACTTCCCTTCAGATCTGATGAAGAAAAAAAAGTTTTGCCAGATAGCCAAAAGCTGAGGGATTTCATCACCACTAGACTTCACCAACAAGAAATAATTAAAGATGCCCTCACTCCAGTAACAAAAAGGCAAAGGTCTACAAAGCTCTGAGTAATGAGACAAATAGACAGACATGATCATAAAACTGCAGCCCTGTATCAGAACAGGGAGGCAAAGATTCCATTATAAGTTAAGAGATAAATGGAAAGTAGGCATCAAAAGTAAGGATAAACACTTCAACTTAGTCTCAAAAACTCAGAACATTAAAAGCAGAACAATTTGTAACAGCAATAACACAGAAGGGGAGAGGAAAGGGAAAGAAGTTGATTAGATTAATGGAGATAAGAGGCTATGAGAAAATGGATGATCTCATCTATGAGATCGTTTATACAATCCTGGTGGTAACCACCAAAGAAAAAATCAGAGCAGAGCTACAATTCACAAAAAGAGGGAAAAGTGAGAAAACCTCTTCAGAGAACCACAAAAATGAAATGGCAGTCAGAAATAGAAAGGAAGAGAAAAAAAGGAAACATAGAAAAATGAGAAAACAGGGGATAAAATGGCAGTATTAAGCCCTCATATATCAATAATCACTCTAATGTAAATACATTGAATTCTTCAATCAAAAGACACAGAATAGCAGGATGATTAAAAAATCACACCCAAAAATATGCTGCCTCCAGGAAACACATTTCACCTCTGAAGACAAGCATAGGCTCAGAGTGGAGGGATGGAAGACAGTACTCCAAGCAAATGGCAAAAAAAAGAAAGTAGATGTCGACATATTTCTATCAGACAAAGCAGACTTCAAGTTAAAAAAGACAATGAGAGACAAAGAGTGGCAGTGTATAATGATAAAAGTGACATTCTACCAAGAGAAGAAAACACTTGTTAATATATATGCACCCAACACAGGGGTACCAAAGTACATAAAACAATTGTTAACAGACTTCATGAGGAAATTAACAGCAACACAATAGTAGTAGGGGACCTCAACAGTCCACTACATCAATGGACAGAACATCCAGACAAAAAACCATGAGGAAATAGTGGATTTACATGAAACACTTGATAAAATGGACTTAGATATATGCAAATCTTTCCATCCAAAAATCGCAGATAACACATTCCTCTCAAGTGCACATGGATCATTCTTGAAGATAATTCTCCCATATGTTGGGAAACAAGGCAAGCCTTAATGAATTTAAGAAGATTGAAATCATCCCAACCACCTTTTCTCAGCATCATGCTATATAACTAGAAATCAACTACAGGAAACAAACTGGGAAAGGCAGAAATAGGTGGACACTAAACAAATGCTATGAACATGCATTGGATCAAGGAAGAAATCAAAGTGGAAGCAAACTAGAAAATACCTGGAGAAAAATGAAAATGAAAATGAAAATACAACATACCAGCTCTTACGGGATGCAGCAATGTCTGCCATAAGAGGGAAATTTATAGCAATACAGGGCCACCTCAACAAGAAAGACAAATCCCAAGTAAGTCATCTTAAAATGCACCTGATAGAAGTAGAAAAAGAAGAACAAGCTAAGCCCAAAGTCAGCAGAAGAAGGCAAATAATGAAAACCAGAGAAGAAATAAATGAAATAGAGACTAAAAGACAGTAGAATTGAATTAAGGAAACTAAGAGCTGGTTCTTTGAGAACTCAAACAAACCTTTTGCCAGACTCACCGAGAAAAAAAGAGAGAATCCTCACATAAATAAAATGTGAAATGAAAGAAAAGTAATTACAACAGTACTAAAGAAATACAAAGGATCATAAGAGAATACTGTGAAAAGCTTTATGCCCACAAATTGAATAACGCAGAAGAAAGGGATAAATTTCTAGACTCATACAACCACTTAAAACTGAATCAAGAAGAAATAGAGAATCTGAATAGATCAATCATGAGGAAAGAGATTGAAACAGTGATCCAAAAGTTTCCAAAAAACAAAGACCAGGACCAGACGGCTTCTCTGGAGAATGCTACCAAACATTCAAAGAAGATTTAATAGCTAGCCTTCTCAAAGTATTTCACAGAAGAAGATGGAATGCTTCCTAACTCATTCTATGAGATTGAAATTACCCTGATACCAAAACTAGACAAGGATGACACAATGAAGGAAAACTACAAGTCAATGTTGCTGATGAACTTAGATGCAAAAATCCTTAACAAAATGTTGGCAAATTGAATATGGCAATACATTACAAGGATTGTACACCATGATCAAGTGGGATTTATTCTAAAGATGCAGGGATGTTTCAAAATATGCAAATCAATCAATGTGATATGCCACATTAACAAAATGAGGATAAGAATCATATCATCATCTCAATAGATGCAAAGAATGCCTTTGACAAAATCCAACATCCATTTATGATAAAAACTCTCAGTTAAATGGGTATAGAAGGAAATTACCTCAACATAATATAGGCCATATATGAGAAACTCACAGCGAATGTCATACTTAATGCTTAAAAATTGAAAACCATCTCTTTGAGAATAGGAACAAGACAAGGGTGCCCACTCACTCCACTCCTATTCCACATAGTACTGGAGATTTTGGCCAGAAGAATTAAGCAAGAAAAAGAAATAAAAGATATCAGAATTGGAAGGGAAGAACTGAAATTCTTGCTCTTTGCAGATTACATCATTCTATTTATAGAAAAACCTACAGAATCCACCAGAAAACTATTAGAAATAATCAACAACTACAGCGAATTTGTAGGATACAAAATCAATTTAAAAGACTCGATGCATTTCTATACACTAACAATGATCTACCAGACAGAGAAATCAAGAATACAATCCCATTTACAATTGCAACAGAATAAAATATCGCAATCCCATTTAAAATTGCAAAAAGATTAAAATATCTAAGAACTAACTTAGTGAAAGAGGTGAAAGACCTGTACAGTCAAAACTAGAGAACATTATTGAAAGAAATTGAAGAAGATACATTGAAATGGAAAGATATCACATGCTCGTTGGTCAGAATAATAAACATAGTTAAAATGTTCACACTCTAAAGAAATCTACAGATTCATTGCAATCCCAATCAGAATCCCAATGACATTCTTACCAGAAATAGGACAAACAATCCTAAAATTTACATGGAGCAACAAAAGACCTCAAATAGGCAAAGCAATCTTGAGACAAAAACAACAAAGCTGGAGGCACCACAGTCCCTGATTTCGAAATATAATACAAAGCTATAGTAATCAAAACAGCATTGTGCTGGCACAGAAACAAACAGATCAAGAAAACAGAATTTAAAGCCCAGAAATAAAACCACATATGTATGGGCAGTTAATCTTTGACAGAGGAGCCAAGAACGTACAATATAGAATAGAAAGTCTCTTCAATAAATGTTGGGAAAACTAGACAGCCACCTACAAAAGAATGAAAGTAGACCATTATCTTGCACAAAACACAAAAATTAACTCAAATTGATTAAAGATTTGAATGTAAGACCTGAAACCATAAAACTCTTAGATGAAAATATAGGCAGTACCCAAGTTGACATTGGTCCTAGCAACATCTGTTAGAATACCATGTCTACTCGGGCAAGTGAAGCAAACAAAAGAGTGAACAAATGTGATTACATCAGACTAAAAGTCTTCGGCAAAGCAAAGGAAACCATGAACAAAATGAAAAAAAAAAAAACCCACCAACTGGAAGAAGATATTTGCAAATCATTTATCCAACAAAGAATTGATCTCCCAAATATATAAAGAGCTCATAGAATGCAACAATCAAAAAACAAACAACTCAACCAGAAAATGGCAGAGCATATGGACAGATATTTTTCCAAAGACGATATACAGATGGCCAACAGACCCATGAAACAATGTTCAACATCACTAAATATTAGGGTAATGCAAATCAAAACTACAACAAGATACCATCTCAAATGGGTCAGAATGGCTATCATTACCAAGACAAAAAGCAACAAATGTTGGAAAGGATGTAGAGAAAAGGGAGCCTTCATACAGTGCTGGTGGGAATGCAAACTGGTGCAGCCAGTATGGAAAACAGTAAGGAGGTTTCTCAAAAAATTACAAATACAAATACCATATGACCCAGCTATCCCCCTACTGAGTATTTATCCAAAGAACTTGAATTCAACAACATAAAGAGACTTATGCAGCCCTATGTTCATTGCAGCACTAAAAATAGTGAAGAGATGGAAGCAGCCCAAGTGCGTATCGGCTGACGAATGAGTAAAGAAGATGTGGTGCGTATATATATATATATACAATGGAATGCTACTCAGCCATAAAAAGACAAAAATTTTCCCATTTGCAACGACATGGGTGGACATTCAGGTTATGATATTAAGAGAAATAAGCCACACAGAGAAAGACAAATATTGCATGATTTCAACAATATGTAGAAGACAAATACAAGGATAAAGAGAACAAATTAGTGGTTATCAGAGGAAAGGGGGTTCGGAGTGGGCAAAAAGTAAAGGGGCACATATGTAGCGTGATGGACAAAAATCAGGCTACTGGGGGCAAGCACGATGAAGTTTACTCAGAAATTGATAAATAACAGTGTACACCCCAAATTACACATTGTTATAAAGCAGTATGATCTCAATAAAATTAGTTGAAAAACAGATAGAGCTCACAGATGTTAGCTCAGAGCCAATCTTCCTCACACACACACACGCACACAGGGTTATAATAAATTTTTTTTCTCTCGAGAAGAGAAAGATGAGTAGTGATTTGTAAACCGTCCTCAAACTGTTACAGAATTCTGTTAGAATCAGTTTCTTTTACTGAATGGGGGTTGGTCAGTAAAGACATACATAAGTCTAACAGTTGTCTTTAAAATCATCAGTATTATTTCAGGTGTTGAGTGATCTCTGGCTATGCTCTGGGGAACTCTGTTCTCTATATGGATCTGTGTTACTGTAGTTAGTGGTATGGTTTACAAGTGTTTTCAATGTCATCACCTGTTGATATGTGCACAGGGCTCTTGCATAGATGATGAACAAGACAAATGTAATTCAGTTAGATTAGCTCGAAGGATGACTTTTCCGTGAACTGCTCAACGGATCTCCAGAAACAAGATACAGAGTCTCCAATGACATTAGTGTGTGTCTGCTGGCTGGAGGGGTCCTGGTCCTGTGGTCATGTAGTGTGCATATGTGCATGTGTGTGTATGTATAATGCTAGCATTTGTTTACAAGCTTGCCACATTATACTGGAGAGTCAGTGCCAAGGCTGAAAAGAAATCTCTCTTAGCTTAATGACTAGAATGGGTTTAAAATCAGGACAGTTGAGAAAGTGACCAGGGTATAAGAAAGAGGGCAGGATTCTTCAGATGTAAGAAAGGTGAGAAATTTGAAACAGAAAAAGAAAGAGTTATGAAAATAATTCTAGAAGCCAAAAATTTTATTTCAAAATTTACTGATGGAACTTTAATAAGATCCTCTGCCTTGGAAAAGTCTGGATGGGCTCATCTCTCAAGCCCCCATCAACCTTGAAATTCTGATGGCCATCGATAATTATAATGTCATGTCTAGAGTGCCTCTCAGCCTGGTCATCTTTTCCAACCCATTTATTGTACACAGCAGGGGATCACCAAAGCCCAGAAAAGTGACAGATCTGAAATTATCAACAAGTCAGTGACAGATCCTGGAGTTAAACTTATGCTTCCTGACCCTGAGTTGCATGCTCAAACAGTAATTTTCCCTCTATATACATGTTTCTATCTGTATATATAGAGATGTATTAAAGAAAATTTATGGTAGACTTTTAGCCCCAGAGTCCAACACTGTTTTAGATAATGAATGATCATCTCATAGCTTTCAGCCACTAGTGGGGATTTCTTTTCCATAGAAAAAATTTCTTTGAAAAATAATTATGCTTTGCATCCTCTTCCATTCTTAACCTAGGACTACCTGCCCTAAATGATGGGGACATATCTAGAGGTTTATCGACAACTAGTACCACCACTGAGTTCATGTTATTGACAGTACCTAAAATCTGCTTAGCATTTTCTATGTTCCAGACCCTGTGCTTTAAATGCCTTTAACTCTTTCAACAATCTCCCAATAACTTTTGTGAGTTTGGTGCTATTGTTGTTGCCATTTTATAGACAGAGAAACAGAACCACAGAGAGGTCTGGTAGCTGACCTAAACCCACACAACTTGCGACTGAGCTGGGTTGTGAGTCCAGGCTGTCCACTCACAGAGCACACTCTTCTAAATATAGAGCTGAGCTTCCTGACACACAGCCTCGCGGGATGAACGGGATGCATGTGGAGCTAAGGAGAGAGCCTGAGTGTTCCTCTCAGGGCTGCAGTTAACCAGCTCTGTGACCTCAGATGCCTCCTGTCCCTCTGTGACCTTGTTTCCTCATTTCCTACAGCAGAAACATAATCTTTATTCTATCTGCCTCACAGTGATATATTATCAGCACTTTGTGAAAATTATTTTACAAGAATTATACAAACGTAAGCTAATTCAAAAAAACACATTGTTATAAAATGAAATGTTCAATATTAATAAAAATCCCTTTAAGGTTAATGTAAAACAATCCTAGGGAATTTTTAGTCTGCTAATGACCCTTTCCTTTGAAAGATAGTATATCAGGTAGCCGAAGTGTTAGACAAAGAAAGAGTGGTGCCCTGCCTTGGGAATATCTAAGGAATTGGTCCAGAAATAAGTGACTCGGAGTCTCAATTCTTTCACACACCAGCTCTGGGAATTTCATAGAGTGATTTATTTCCCCAGAACTATAATTTCTCAAATGTAAAAAGGGTTGTAGATAAGATACTCACATCTTTCATTCAGTGGCTATTTATAAAGTTCTTAGTGAATGTCTGATTTTGTGCCGATAGATGCTGAAGACAGATATAAGCAAAATAGACATATTCTCTGCTCTCATGGACCTTCGTTTCACAGAAAACATAGATACAAACATTCAACAAATAATTACAAGCAGTCATGGGAAAAAATACAGCCTTAATTTGCCTGACATCAAGCAGATGCTTAGAGACCTGCAGTTACTGTTTGGTTGGGAACCAAAAATTCCATTCCTTTGTTTTACAGAGGTTTAAGAGCTCTGAGGGTTTAAGGAAGAGGACATTGTTTTTGATACATGCAGAATCCACTCCTTCATGCTATGGTAGGTACCTTGGCATGTTGACTGATTTCTCACAGAAAATGATAACTTGGCCCTGAAATATACCTTGTCCCCATCCTCTCCATACTCTTGAGTCCTTAGACCTCACTCACATTTTTGTTTCTCTCCTGGCTGGGCTCTCCAGGGGCAAGCTCTCCGATGAGCAGGGGCTTAAGGTACAACTGCACAACGTCAAGCTGCGGGTGCATGGCTCTGAAGACATCCTGTAAATCAGAGAGGATTGTTAGAGGCTTAAAAGAGACCTGTTGCTCCATAGATTAGTCCCCTTCCTTATCTCATCCTCTGCCCAACTTCGAAACCAATACCAGCTCTGTTATAGAGGATTTGTTTCTCACTCCAGATTGATGCTTCAAGTTTATCAATGTTACCCTTGGAAACCCTCTCTGAAAACCTCATGGTGGAGATCCACCTACTGAATTCACTGCTTCACTAGGCAAGTCCAACGTAGCCAGGTTATCCCCAAGTGTTAGAAGAGATCACTGCTCATTTTATTGAGCACCAGAAGAAATTGTTGGCTTGAGTTAATGGGCTACGATGAAACTTCAATGTCCAACATCATGGTTGGTGTGGAAGTTGCTTACACCATCTGAGGCATGCAGCAACCAAGACTGTCTGTGCAAATCATATCTCCCACCAAAGTCTCCCTCTTGTGTCTTGCCAAAGGCCCAGGGGAATGAGACTCTTGAATTAAGTTCTTTCTGAAGAAAGGTTAAATTTGATGATGGTAGCTTAAAACAAATGCATAAGAGAGCCTAGGAGCAAAGCC
>NW_025793793.1:0-74379 GCF_021613505.1 Equus quagga | reverse complement strand
TTTTCTGAGTTGAGCTATTCCAGGTAGGAAGACCTGGCCTAGGCTCTATTAGCTCTAGGCTGGTAGCTTTAAATCATGTAGTTTGAAAAAGATCAGATAACTCATATGTGCAATAGTAAGAGCTGATGTGCCAATTTTGTTTTATGAACTTATTTTCCTCAGCATGGTCTTTGGAGAAAATTACCACCAATCTCAGGAGAAGTAATTAATAATAAAACACAAGAGGTGCATTTTTTGAGTGTTTAATCTGTGCCAAGCACCAAAGGGATCACTTTATTTTATCTCCACTGATTTTTATAACAATACTGAGATAAAGGTATTCTTGTTCCCACTTTCCAGATAAAGGAGCCAAGGCTCCAAGAGCTTTAGTAACCTCCTCAGGAGATTCCTAGTGATGGAGCCCAGATACAAATCAGTCCTGTTTCATTCCCAAACCTCTACTCTTCATCCTTAACAAGGCTGGAAACCTAATAAGGATTTTAGAATGGTGACTACATGAATGAATTAATTAATGACGCTATGGGACACAGTACTTAGGTATCATGATTCACCTTTGATGAGGATGGAGGATTGAAGACTATTTCTGTGTAAATAAGAAAAGGGTACTCGTTCTGGGCAGATGCAGCCATGGGTCCAGGGCTGGCACACAGAGTCCATAGTTTGGTCCATATTTGCCTTGCAAGGTGCAACCTGTAAACGCTTCTTAAGTTCTAGAGTAAGCACTGGACCTCAGGTCCTCTGGCTTTATGTTCTGCCCCCCTTAAGTAGAGATCATGATGCCTTCTACCCCTCAAGGACCCCTCTGTTCCAAATCAGATGATACAAAATATAATCAGATTTTTAAGAGGGGTAGTAAACAGGAAGTAAATATCACATCCTGAGGCTACACATGACAGTGATATGAATAATAATAATTACAATTTAATAAACTTTATTAAGTGTCTGACATTATGTTAAGCACTTCATAAGCATTAGCCTTATTTACCATAAACCAGTTAGACGGGGAACATCATTAACACTTAGCAGATGATGAAACTGAGGTTCAGAGCATTTCAATAATTTTCCCAGGTTCACATAACTGATTCCAAATCTCAGGTTCGCCATACTCTGAGTAGTCCTGGAGTATGGTGCTTGTCAGAATTCTCCTGGCACCTTCCCATTCTTCTTGAGCCATGTTCCTTTGGAGCATATTTTCTATGAACATTTTTGGCTTTATATCCTTAAAGTCTAAGGTACATGGCTGACCATGCTCAGAATTTTCATTCTAAAGATAT
The DNA here is from genome assembly GCF_021613505.1 of Equus quagga. NCBI lineage: Eukaryota > Metazoa > Chordata > Mammalia > Perissodactyla > Equidae > Equus > Equus quagga. The sequence continues at coordinate 73,105 of NW_025793793.1, read as the reverse complement.
GAATCCTAAAGTGCCATGGATAGTTTTTCCATAAGGTTCTGGTGATTTCTATTTTATTAATCAATTCCTCCTGGTTGGCTAGAATTGGGTGCAGAATCATGGTCTTTTCCTAAGTTCTGGGAGATGAAAGTCATCAAGAAATTACAGTTTTATCAGCTGAGCTGCCTCAAGATGAGTGAGTCTATCAGTTTTCTCCATGTTTATTGAAGGGCCATGTCTTTGCCAACATATCCTCTGAACTTATTCTCGGACTTGTGTTAGGAAAGCATTATCCACATTATTTCCAAGTTGTGGGGATGAGGGGATGGGCTAGATAGGAATCTGTAGTATTTTTTTCTCTCTCTTTTTAAACTCTTTACTTTTATTTTAGTTTTTTAATATTTTTTTTTTGGCCAGAAGGATTGTCCTGGAGCTAACATCTGTGCCAATCTTCCTTTATTTTCTAGATGGGATGCTGACTCAGCATGTCTTGGTGAGAGGTGTACAAGTCCATGCCCGCATTCTGTACCTGTGAACCCTGGCCACCGAAGCAGAACCTGAAAACTTAACCACTGCACAACTGGGCCGGCCCCTCTCTCCTATTACTTTTGCACAAATGCTTTCTGCCTTGCTTCTTCTACCCTCAGCTCTCTGGATTCCTACACAGAAAATATCTTCCTGACAGACACAATACTCCTATCACTGGCTACAAGCTCATGCTCATTTTCCCAGCAAAAGGTTGAACTTTGTTTAAGAAATATCAGATCTGACAGAAGTGGTGAGGAAGTAGCAAGGTATGTTCATAGAGGAATACATCTGACTAAAGAATCAAGACAGGAAGTTAGAAGAAGATCCTGCTCAGAAAGGAGATGAGCAATTGCGGAAAAAAAGATGTTGATACCATAAAAAGACAAAATCTTGCTTACTTTGCAAATTTGCTAGGTGATTGTTTATTCTGCTATCATTAGCATGGTACCATTTATAGAGTAGTGCTTAGTGAATCGCTGTTTTCAATCCCATGCTTTGAAACCAACTGGGGAATTTGTATACTACACTGTGAAAACAACAAAGGCAGCAAATTAAAAAGAAATCCAGGTTTAAATTTCTGCCTGATCACTTATTATTTTCTGAGTTTGGGTTATTTATTTAGCTCCTCTAATTCTCTGTTTCTCTATCTGTACAATGTGCAGAGTAAAATTCCTAACTGGGATAAAACAAACTTACTTGTAGAATAGTGTAAAAGAGATTCCTAAATGAATTAAGGGTTTGAGAGACCTCCCCATCAAAGAGTAAATGGAAATTTAATTTGGTAAGGACTCAGTTATAAAAGCCTCTATGATCAAAAAACCTACCTGATTTCAAAATTTGGCACTATTACTTGCTTGCTGTGTGACACACTATTTACCTCTTTGAACATTAATTTTTCACATCTGTAATATGGGATAATAACCACCATCCTCATGGTGAGGCCACAGTGAGGTGAATCATTTGAATGTGTCTAGGATATTCTAGGCATCCAATAAATCTATAGTTTTTTTTTTTCTTAGCTGTTTTGGTGGGGGAGGGTGATGAGAAGAAGCTGTGAAGAAAAGTGCAAAGACTGAAATTTAAGAAAGATAAATTTTGAATCTTAGATCTTCTGCTGGGTGACCTTGGGCCAGCCACTTAATGTCTCTCATTTCATTTTCTTCATCTGCATTACACTGAGTGAGCTGCAGGACGCAAGACAGCTCTACAAAGTCTAAAAGGCTATGTAATTCTAGGTTTTCATTATTGTTATTAACAACCTTTTGATGCCTAACAGATGAACTTCTGTCTTTGCTTTAGACACTCCAATTATAAGAGTCTGAGAAATTTCCACCTGTGTGCAGACATATTTGTCTGGATTTTACTCACCTATTGGTAAACTTCTTCTTACAAAACAGTGACTCCACTTCAAAACAAAACAAAACACCAAGAACAGAACTAAACTGAGAATACACAAAAAATATCTGAGTCCATCACTGGTGATAGACCTTCAGGCTTAATTTGCACTGAAATTCTTGTTGGACAGAAATCCTGAAAAATTGGTTTGGGAGGAGAGGAGCGATTGTGGAGCTTGAACATGTTCTCGAAATACTCTTGGGAAGAGAACCAAGGTCCTAACCACACAGCAGCTGGAAGAGAGAGAGGGCAGAGCTTTGATTTCCTTACCGTAGCATCTTCCCCGGCATAGTGGTTGAGGATCCGGGACCCACCTGGATGCCTGTTGGCCCAGCCAGTGACATCATAGACCTTGCGATTGATTACCAGCCACTGATCTGCCTTCTGTTTGTGACTCTGGATCTCCTGCCAGCTGTAGGTGTTGAGCATTTTTCTGGGCATGTCACAACACTTCCCATTTGCCTCCTGCTTTACAGAAGGCTCGGCTTTCTCATTTGCCTCTGGTTTCCAGTTCCCCAGCTTCTGACTCAGGTAGGGCCGACCATTTCCTACAAGGCTCTCATTGCCCTCATTTTTTTCTTCAAACTTCACCTCCATTGAAGGCTTTCTGAGTTGACTCCTGAAATTTCTAATCCTCACCTCTGACTGGAACATTAAAATGACCCTTTTCCTCTCCTTTTATTCCATTGCCATGTTATACCTCCACAGAAAACTTTTTAGCTTAGTTGTCTCCTCACAAACCTGAGAGTGAACAACTTCCCAGCCTCTAACTTCTCTGTCTGTCCTGAATCTTTTCTGCCGTGATGGAGGCTGTGCCCCCTTTTCTCCTGGGCAATTGGACCACCTGTCTCTCTTCACTTCTCTCCCTCCTGGCTGATCTCTTAGTAGCATCCTCCTTCATCATTAAATATCCCTTAGTAAAGATCTGGGGCCAATGGCAGTTGGCTGAATGCTGTGTCATGCCACAGGGAGGAGGGGCTAGGCTTGGGTCACATGACTCGCCTGCTCTGTGTCTTGCTGGTTTGGGTTCAGCAGCTCTCTGACCTGCATGTGAATGAAGACATTTAGATTTGTTAATTTAACATGTGAGGGTTTTTAAACGTCCTTAAAAACATTTCTCTAAAAACATTATCCAAAAAGAAAATCAAGAGTAAACCAGTTTATCTCTTTTACTTCCCTTTGAAAGCTGACTAAATCTGTCAATATGCCTAAAGGTGATAGCAATTGACATTTGCTAGAATACATGATGATTTACACAGCCCTTGTCACATAATTTATCTGACTTAATTCTCAAATTGATGTTTTCAGGAAGGTGCTATTATAGTCTCATTTTCCAGGTGAGAAAACATAGGCTGAAAACCTCAGGTAACTGCCAGAGTCACCCGGCTGGTGAGAAGTAAACTTGCCCATGAATTCAGATTTTCTGATTCCAAATCCCAAACTCTTTCCACTCTATCCTCCAAACCTAGGGTCTAGACATATACATGTAACAATAGCTTGGCTCAGTGGTTCAGAAAGGAGGAAGAAGGAGACATTCCAGAGTAGTGGGGGTGGGAGGTAGGAGAATTTTACATTAATTTGAAGAAAATAGGCAGCATGAAATAATAGAAAAAGCCCTTTCTCGTATTTGGGAATCAGTGCCAGGTGAATCTGTAGTAACTCAGGCCAAGAGTTATGTACTAAATGTTTTATTCTAGTGCTATTAATAATTGTTAACAATCAGAACTGCCCTAAATGTCTAACAATAAGGAAGAAGGCTGATCAATTATGTCTGTATTGAATATTATATGGATATTAAAAACAAAGCTTTATAAAATTCTTAATGTTATAATCTCATGTTTGCAATACAAGTGAAAAAAATCAGTTGATAAAATTCTACATACTGAATAGTATATTATTGGAAGGAAAAATGCCAAAATGTTGGCATTAGTTCTCTTTGGACTATAGTAGTATTGAAGTTTTTTCTTCTTATTCTTTATGATATTTTCTGAATTTCTACAAATGAATATATGTCATTTTTATAATTAGCTAAAGCAAGGTTTTTAAGAAAATATAAAATAGGGCACCAAAGAAAGAAAGAAAAAGCATGGATTTTGGAGCTAGATGGGTCTGGGTTACTATTTCAGCTCTACCGCTTATTAACTATAGAACACCATGCAAATTACCTTACTTCTTTGGGCTTTAGTTTTCCCATCTGTAAAAGGAAAGAATAAGCACAATTCTCAGGATTACAGTAAATTAACGTAAGTGCTGTGGTATTTACACAAAAACCCTCAGTAGTTTCCATGACTTCCATATGGGAGTCTCACAAGTCCATCATATATACATTTGGTATATTTGGTGGGTTAAATACATAGATTCAGGATAACTCCAGAATTTCGTTGTAAGCAAAGTTTTTAGGGCAACAATCTGGTTGGAAGTTTGCTGGGGGCAAGTAAGGGGCTTGTCCAGGGGAGTTGGTTGACATTTAGGTAATCTTCAGATAAAGTCTTTTTGTCATATCACAAAACACAGACACACTGGTGGGAAGTGTGTGTGTGTGTGTTGAGGGAGTTAGTTAAAGACCTTCACATCCCTCCTCTGGTGTTGCCATTGGCAACACTTGGTGCATAGCAGGGGTTCTGTAATTGTTAGTTTCCTGTCTGTGCCTGCTTGGATATCAAGTAGACTACAGAGATAGCTATCCATTCCTTTAAAATATTTGTACTGGTTTTATGCTGGAGGCAGAGGATGTTTATAATACTAGAAACAACATAAACTTTGGAGCCAGAAATATCTAAGCTGAGTATTTTTGCACCAGCTTCTTATTATCCTTGTACTTCAGCTTTCTTATTCTATAAAAAGGGGTGAACAAAAACTATACTCATAAATTTGTAGAAATGATTAAATTATGTTAATATGGCAAGAAGCTAATCTAGTGCCTAATACCTGTAATTACTCAAGATGTAACAGCTGCCATTATTATTATTGTACATTTTTCAAGTTTTGCTCAGGAATGTAGTTACCTGTGTCTGTTAGTTATTCTCTCAGTTCCCTGGGCTTCACTTGATTTTATTTGCTTTTTTAAAAAAATGTCATTTAAATGACCATCATTATTAAGGCCCAGGTACCTTATCATTTCACCAATGTTTGTCTGAAAAGCACCCCAGCTAGCTACTGGTGCTTTGGCTTTGAAGAGTCTCATGGTTTCAGTGCAGACATTCAGGAAGGACTGCTTTAGTCACAGAGGCTCCTAGCACTCAGCTGGACCTCTGACAGCTGGTGATTGGCTGGCTCTGCTCCTACCATGAGCAGGATTCAAGTGGGGCAGCATGGCCTCATATTCTCACAGCTTCATCAAAATAACTTACTTTTGTTGTCTCAGCTACTGCCTTATCTCATGTAGAGAAGGGAGAAATGGAGATGTAATCCTGAAAAGGAAAATGTGAACAGCCAAGATTTCTTCTGCTGAACTCATCAAAGAAGAGATGAGAATGGTTAGAGGATAGAGCAGGGAATTAAATTCTGAGGTCCAAGAGGGCAGTAATTTTGTCTGTTTGGTTTGTCATCCTATTTGTAGAGTCTGGCCTAGGATTAGATTCTCCCTAAATATTTGTTAAATAAGTGAACAAATGCGTGAATGAATGACCGGGGGCTGGGACCAAGTTTAAGGTTTGCCAATGGTTTGCCAATGACCTTTAGTTGGTCTCTCAGGGACTTGATTTGTAGTGAGAAAGAGGGAGAATAAGAGACATTCTTTCAAGCATTTGCATGCATTTGTCATATGTTCTTACCTCATTTTACTTAATTCTCACAATACTGGTATGTGATAAGTATTATTAGCTCCAAGTCTTAGGCAGGGGAAATCAGATTCAGAGAGATTAAATATTTTGTCAGATTGCTCAAAAGTGGTGGAGATGGAGCTGGCCTCTTCTAATTTTTCTCCTAATGACTCTTATATTCAAGGAAAATAAATGCATGCCCTGGTGGTGAAGCTTCAAGTAACTTCAAATCGTTGGCTAATTCAGTTTTATTTTAAACTTCATCGCAAGTTTGATTCCTGCTCAATAGTAGCTAGTATATTCTCATCTCAATTTTGGAAGATATTGCAGGTATACCGTGTGGTTTCATTAGACACTTGGCTCGTACTCCCCAGGTTGACGAACGTCGCATAACGTCATTTGGCATCTAGAATGTGTAGACCACATTTAGAGGTATTTCACACCGCTCCTACATATCCACTGTGGATGCCTGGGGCCAAGTTTGTTTGCAAATATTATTGGAACATGTTGATTTCTTGAAACAGACTCCATCACACAAGTGAGGTCTTGATTCTTCTTCTTACCTGTTTCTTACCTTTTTCTTCTCTCCTTCTGCACCTTGCCCTCTCTCTCCTTCTTTTCCTCCCCTCTTCCTCCTTCTTTTATTCATTATCCTTTCTATCTTCCTTTCTGTGGACCTTTCAGAGATTAGTAAGGTATGTCCCCTTCACCATGTCTATTCAAGTGAAGAGAAAACTATCACTGTCTTTCTGAAGATCTCAATGGTACTTACCCTAAGTGCATCTGTAAGAAGTATATGTGTGTGTCTGTGTTTCACAATGAAGACTGAAGATTTAACTGACCAGACTCAGCTTCTCTGCAGGCAAAATCTAGACAGGTCTTTGTGTGTGAAGATAGGAATCCATTATGGTGATTCATATGATAGATGGAGGCTTGTTGACAATGTAAATTAAAATAAATTTATTGGTTATTTGGAATTCAATATTTTTTACCTCATTTTCAGCACCTCTATCATATCAACTCTGGGCATAGAATTAGAAACTTATTAGTTAAGATACATACTATGCATTTTCTAATCATCATAACAAAATAATTTATCAGAATTAAAGATGGCAAAATTTAACATTTTTGCAAAATGGAGCAGGAAGGTTGTCTGTATGAAAGAGTTAATTAAAATTCAGAAAGGACTTGTGGGTGATCAGGGTGAGATTTTATTGATCAATGATCATTACATCTCTTGGATCTCTTGGCATTACAGAGAGAAGAAATGTTATCATTTCCAGAGAGTTTTTGAAGCCCATAGTTCACAGTCATTTAAGAACAAAATCACTGGATTTAATTTTCTCCTCAAATGTTCACGTTTTTAAATCTGGAACATACATAAAAGTTCCAAGAATAGAGAAGTGAATACTCCTATACCTGTCATCTAGACTCACCAATTGTCAAAATTTTACCACATTTGCTTTATTTCTTTCACACTGCATGTGTAAGGACACATCTATCTATCTATCTATGTATCTATCTATCTACTTATTTATCTATCTAATTTATTTGTATGAGTAAGAACTCATGGATTCTTTATAAATCAATGGACTTTTATCCATTCTTATCATTACTCATCTTGCAAATTTACCAGTTATGGGCAAAGGAAGATCTTTCAACTTGACTTCTTGTTCTTTTGATATATCCCCATCAACTTTTGAGCACATCCTTACTTCCTGGCATACAAAGATGTACCAGGTTCACTTTTCCTGTCCCTCCCCTGGAATTAACCATTTGGTTTATGTTAATATGATACTGTTTTTAGAAAACAAGATCTTGGAGTGATCAGAAAGTCTCTAAGAACGTGACTGTGCCTATCGTTCCAGAGAATTCCTTGTGGTCCCAATCTGTCCTGAGAGGATCACTGCATGTTGCACAAGTGATGAAGTCACTTTAGATCAATAAATGTCCATATATGGCCAGCCCAGAAAAACGCGACCATTTTATAGCATGGAATCCTCCCACTTCCTTTGTTACAGTCTCTTTTTTTGGTATTTTTATCTGTAGTAAAGAGAGAAAAATTCAGTGCCAGAATTGGAAGAGATACCTAGTTTCATATTGCTTTACAAGAGAAACTGATGATCAGAGAAGGCAAGAGACCAGCCGTAGGTTACACAGCAAGTGAGTGGGAGGTACTGTGCACCTTTCTTATGCGTTCTTATGAGGAGTAAGAAAATGCATTTAGCTCAGTGAATGGCACAATGGAAGAATCAGTAAATGTTAACTGCTAAAAATAGTTTTGTGTAACAAAATGCTCCACAGTAATGAGAGTGACTGCCACGAAATGATGCTGGGGCATCCTCTATCATTTCATTTCTGTCAGAAGCAAGTAAACCCTGGGATTCTTATGCCATATAAGGGCAAAGAATAGCACTAAAAAAATGCTTGATTTGGGACATTCTTGCCAAAATTTGAGGTCTGGAAGTGGATTTAATACAACTTAGAAAAATACAGAATATACTTAGACTGGCGGCTGAAGGTGAAATTTTCAGGGAATTTAAAATAAAGAGCTGTATGAGCACCTGAGGGATCCAGAAGACATGGGAACAAAAGAGAATAGGAGTATTTTAGAGAGTTATTGCTATAGGGTTCAAGAAATGCAAGAACTATTTTGAAAATTAATTTTTAGTTGTAGAGCGTTTCTTTTGTTTGTTGCTTTAAAACTAGACCTCATGGTCATCTTGGCTGTTTTTTCTTTTCAAACAGCTTTATTGAGAGTTAATTGTCATAGAATAAACTGAACATACGCAAAGGGTACAACTTGATGGGTTTTGACATATGTATACAGCTATGAAACCATCACCACAATCAAGATTGTGATCCTGTGCATCACTCCCAGATGTTTCTTCATGCCCTCTTGTAATCATTCTCACAAGCACAACCCCCAGACCTATCCCAGTTCCAGGCAATCCCTAATCAATTTTCTTTTATTTTTATAGAATTTTATATAAAAGAAACCATACACTATGTGTTTTTGGTGGGGCAGTCTGGCTGTTTTTCACTCAACATAATTATTGTGAGATTTATTCATGTTGCAGAATATACATTAAGAAACATCTTGGTTTTTCAGGTGTCTCAATTAGACCTTTGAAAAGGTCCATCTAAAAAAAGTATGGAGGATAAATCAAAGAGTAAATTGAAGGCCAGGAGATTACCTGGTAAATTTCCTAGAGAAGAGATCATAGACTGAAGGGAAGCGTGAACGAGGGTGCCAAAGAGAAACCCCCATTGTACACTTTTATTAGGTAGCACTCTCACTAAATTATTTTTCTTGGAGGATAATTTTCAAAAGGTCACATACCCTTATTAAAAACATTTAGTGGAGCTTTAATTTTTTATAGGATAATTTCTAAACACATTAGGCTAGTAGTCAAAATTTTGGCTCCACCCTATCTCTTATTGCTCCGCCACACATTCTCTACTTCAGAAGAAACATCTTACCTACCACCTTACATTACACCCCTACAAAACCCAGCTTACGTCTGCTTCTTATACTTGCTGTCTCTTTCATTTCTCCAAGGTCCAGCTCAGATGATTTCTCCTCTGAGAAGATTTTAGCAATCACTCAGGCTGGAAGTGACCTCTGTCTCCCTTGATTCAATAACTTGTCCTATACGCTTAAAAGAGTATCCATATCAGTAATGACTCCATGAGTTTAAAGACAAAACACAAATCAAAGTGATTTTAAAAAAATGGAATGTATGTCCCCAAAATTAATAAAAAATGATAATTCATTAGCTCAAAAAACTGAAAATTCCAGAGCTACACATGTCTTTAAGCATGATTAGATCTAATGGGAAAAAGTAATTTTTTTCAAGACTTAGTCCTTGTTTCTGTTCTTCATTGTCCAACTTCATTCTTCTCCATGTTGCCCTCAGGCATATTACTTCTTTGGTAGTTTGAGCTTTAAATCCATACAAAGATAAGCTCCTTACCAATAGCACGAAAAAGATACCTGGATTGACTCTCATTCTATGGCACCAGGATGAGAGAAACCAGGTCCACAGACCTGGATCTCGAACCCTGCTCATGAACTGAGCCCAAGAAGTCATGAATCCACCTGATGAAGTTAGCTCCCTAGAGTCACACCATGTCAATCCAGGAGAGGTAGTTACCCAAAGGAAAATGTGTGAGTACTATTGCCAGTAGAACAAAGAATGAAACAGCAGATGTCTGACTCTATCAAAAATAAAAAGAAAATAAATTACCATTAATTCTACCACACAGAGATGGCTATCTCTCTTTTAATTTTTTAATTTTCTTTTTAGATTAGCCCTGAACTAACATCCACTGCCAATCCTCCTCTTTTTGCTGAGCAAGACTGGCCCTAAGCTAACATCTGTGCTCATCTTCCTCTACTTTATATGTGGGACACCTGCCACAACATGACTCTACTAGTGGTGCATAGATCTGCACCTGGAATCTGAACTGGCAAACCCCGGGCCACTGAAGTGGAACATGTGAATTTAACTGCTGCACCACCAGGCTCGCCCTGGCCATCTCCCTTTTAGATGCATCACTATATACACTCATATACACACACATACATATATGTACATATATATGCACATATGTATTTATATCTTTTTAATAAAAATGGGCCAATTAAATGATGTATGCTATTTTGTTTCCTGCTTTTGACTACTTAGAATATTTTTCCTCATCATTTCAGCTCTGTAAAATATTCTTGGAAGGAAGCACTTTAAATTACTACTAGCATTCCACACTAAGGATGTAACATTCTTTATTTTGCTATATCCCCATTATTGATTAGGTGATTGTGAAATTGTTCCCATTATTAATGATGAAGTAAGGAAATCCTTTTAGGTAAGTACTTTTCTGCACTATTTCTGTAGGAGAAATGTCTTGAATGAGAAATAATGGATCAAAATATTTGTTCTTAAAGCTACTGACACATTTTATCAAATTTCTATTTGAGAATTTATGCTCGTTATTTTCATTAAAAATTTAATAATTGCCCCTTCTTGGCCTTAGTAAGTCCAAGTTGGTAAAAGGAATTCCCTTTGGCAAAGATGAAATATGTTTTTTGAGGGGTTGGTAATATACACATATTTTATTTTGGTCATCATAGCTTGTAACATAGTGAGATTTCAGTGGTACAGTATTGTTTGTCATACACCGTACAAGTGTCCCCCTTTACCCCTTATGCCCACCCTCCACCCTCCTTCCTCCTGGTAACCACTAATTTATTCTCTTTGTCTGTAAGTTTGTTTATATTCCACATATGAGTGAAATCATATGGTATTTGTCTTTCTCTGTCTGGCTTATTTTACTTAACTTATGCCCTCTAGGTTCATCCATGTGGTTGCAAATGGGACGATTTTGTCTTTTTTTATGGCTGAGTAGTATTCCATTGTGTGTGTGTGTGTGTGTGTACACCACTTATATATAAGTCTCACTACTGGGTATTTACCCAAAGACCTGTAAATCAACAATTCAAAGAGACTTATGCACCCCTTGTTCATTGTGGTATTATGCACAATAGCCAAGAAGGATTTTTGAAAGGCTAAGGGGATAAATATATACACATAATGTTCATTAGTTTATTTATTCAACAAATATTTGCCAAGCTCCTTTTACAAGCTGGATGCTGAGGAGACCAATAAAAACAAGACGAAACACTAACTCTCAAGCATCTTGGTTCAAGGTGAGAGAGAAGCATTTATAGGATGTTATCGGTATCACAGAAAGAGAAGGCCCAAAACTGTCTTTGGGAATTCAGGGAAGCCTTTATGGAGGAGACCCTAAGCTGAATTGTGAAGAATGAAAAGGCCTCAGAGCAGACTTTTTGGAAATGGAGTTTCCTAAATGAAAGATTTGTCCTGTAAAGCTAGTATTGGAACATGATCACTGGCTTCTAGCCTAATCTATCTTTCAGGGATGGCCCCAAGGTCAGAGGCTTCCTTCACATAAAGATGAGCGGCAAGTGGAGAAATATTGGCTGTAACACAGCCTACTCTCTTCCCCTCTGTCCAACCTCCAATAGAACATTCTTGGTATTTCCTTGACTATGAGCACATGTTCCATTGTCTCTACATAACTGCAAGTCCATTAAAAAATGTTTCATTCTATACCCTTCCTCATTTTCCTTCATTCTTGCCAAATTCTTGAAAGAATAGTCTTCAGGTACTGCTTCCATTCCTAAGCACCCACTTATTTCCATGTAAACTGGCTACTACACCCACCAACCACAGAAATTTCTCCCCTCGGTTACCATGACTGATTAGCTGTTCAAACCAGGAGCCCCTGCTCCATATTTAACCTCTTCATCTCCATGTAGCATCTGACCCAGTTAACCACCCAATTCTTTCCTCTCCTGGCTTCTGGATACTGAGTACTCTTGGTTCTTTGCCTGTTCCCATCATTTATTATTTTATCCTCCCATCAGGTGAGTGTTTCCTAAGATTTTGCCTCCTTTGCCTGTACCTTTTCTCCTTGTGCAATAGTGTTGACTCAGTATTTCACCACAAAGGTATGTCAACATCTCTACCTCTAGTTATTATCTTTTACTGTGGCTCTAAATCATATTTGGCACTCTGGTAAAACCTATGGAATTCTTCTGGGAAATACTTTTAAACACAAAGCAAAATACATAATATTATTAAAAAGTTCAAGTATTTAAAAGTATGATTAAAGGTCTGAGGATCTGTCTGCTGTGACCGATAGAACTTTCTGCCAAGACAGCAATGTTCTATAACTGTGCTATCCAAGACAGTAGGTCCCAGCTACATATGCCTATTGAGGACTTGAAATGTGGCTAGTGTTGAAATGTGGTTAGTGAAAATAAATTTTGATTTAATTTAGTGAATTCAAATTTGAATGTAAATCGCCACTTGTGGGTAGTGGCTAGTGCACTGGATAAGTGAAGATATAAATATTTATTTCCTCATACCTGGAGATAACAGTTAGTAAATTATACTCAATGTGCCTCAAAACTAATTGAACCCTATTATAAAACAGCTCGTTCTGACATCTTTTTCACTATGAATGCATTATTCATTAACAGGAATCAAAACCTCTCTAATCTTTTATTCTCCCCTATTACATGACATTTTCTCCTGAAAATAGAAAACATTTATTAAATATTCACTATGTCTGAGGCACTGTGTTAACTGCTTTCTATACACTATCAAATTGCCCAAAAAGTATGATGTGGGAACTATCGTTTGTTACAATTTGTGTTAGATTGGTGAGGTTAAATAGCTTATCCTGTATGATATGATACTCATATCATTAACTGCAGCTCCAGTTGTTTCCAAGTTTATTAAAAGGACTAATTTTTCACATAAGGTCAACCAGACTCACTAAGAAGCCAAGTTCTTTGCACTTGGCTGGAATTCGTTGATCTCTGGACAATACTATGAGTTGTCACATGGTGACCAGAACCTCCAAGTGGCAGTCATGTTTGTCCTTAAGAAATAAAAACTGGGAACAGAAATTTCCCTTTCAAAGAAAATGGCATTTACTGACAGAATGTTTGATCATGAAGTCTCTACTTGTTTAGATATAAAGATAAATAGTTTTATTTTCTATAATAACTGCTACCTCCTGTGCTCTTTGGGACTTCTCTTTCTGGGTAGGCAGTGAGTTCCATTAATATGATTGCATTTATATGCATTAGATGTACAGTCATTTTAGTTATTAAAATAGTCCCAATAGGCTGGCATGGTGGTGCAGCTGTTAAGTTTGTGTGCTCTGCTTGGGTGGCCCGGGGTTTGTTGGTTTGGATCCCTGGCGCAGGCCTATGCACTGCTTAACAAGCCATGTTATGGCAGGAGTCCCACATATAAAACAGAGGAAGATGGGCACAGATGTTAGCTCAGGACCAATGTTCCTCAGGAGATAGAGGAGGATTGGTGGTGGATGTTAGCTCAGGGCTAATGCTTCTCAAAAAACAAAACAAAAAGTCTCAATGGGCTATTAAGGTATACCATTTTTCATTTTTTTCTTCTAATTTTTTTTTATTAATGTTATGATAGATTACAACCTTGTGAGATTTCAGTTGTACATTATTGTTAGTCACGTTGTGGGTACACCACTACCCCTTTGTGCCCTCCCCCCACCCCCCCTTTTCCCTGGTAACCACCAATCAGATCTCCTTATCAATATACTAACTTCCACCTATGAGTGGAGTCATATAGAGTTCGTCTTTCTCTGACTGGCTTATTTCGCTTAACATAATACCCTCGAGGTCCATCCACGTTGCTGTGAATGGGCCAATTTTGCCTTTTTTTATGGCCGAGTAGTATTCCATTGTGTATATATACCACATCTTCTTTATCCAATCATCAGTTTCTGGGCATGTAGGTTGGTTCCACGCCTTGGCTATTGTAAATAATGCTGTGATGAACATAGGGGTGCAACGGACTCTTGAGATTTCTGATTTCAGGTTCTTAGGATAGATACCCAGTAATGGGATGGCTGGGTCATAGGGTATTTCTATTTTTAACTTTTTGAGAAATCTCCATACTGTTTTCCATAGTGGCTGTACCAGTTTGCATTCCCACCAACAGTGTATGAGGGTTCCTTTTTCTCCACAACCTCTCCAACATTTGTCGCTCTTGGTTTTGGATGTTTTTGCCAATCTAACGGGTGTAAGGTGATATCTTAGTGTAGTTTTGATTTGCATTTCCCTGATGATTAGCGATGATGAACATCTTTTCATGTGTCTATTGGCCATATTCATATCTTCTTTTGAGAAATGTCTGTTCATGTCCTCTGCCCATTTTTTGATCGGGTTGTTTGTTTTTTTGTTGTTAAGCAGTGTGAGTTCTTTGTATATTATGGAGATTAACCCTTTGTTGGATAAGTGACTTGTAAATATTTTTTCCCAATTAGTGAGCTGTTTTTTTGTTTCAATCCTGTTTTCCCTTGCCTTGAAGAAGCTCTTTAGTCTGATGAAGTCCCATTTGTTTATTCTTTCTATTGTTTCCCTCAACTGAGGAGTTATAGTGTCAGAAAAGATTCTTTTGAAACTGATGTCAAAGAGTGTACTGCCTATATTCTCTTCCAAAAGACTTATTGTCTCAGGCCTAATCTTTAGGTCTTTGATCCATTTTGAGTTTTTTTGGTGTGTGGTGAAAAAGAATGGTCAATTTTCAATCTTTTGCATATGGCTGTCCAGTTTTCCCAGCACCATTTGTTGAAGAGACTTTCTTTTCTCCATTGTAGGCCCTCTGCTCCTTTGTCGAAGATTAGTTGTCCATAGATGTGTGGTTTTATCTCTGGGCTTTCAATTCTGTTCCATTGATCTGTGGACCTGTTTTTGTACCAGTACCATGCTGTTTTGATCACTGTAGCTTTGCAGTATGTTTTGAAATCGGGGATTGTGATTCCGCCGGCTTTGTTTTCCTTGCTCAGGATTGCTTTAGCAATTCGCGGTCTTTTGTTGCCCCATATGAATTTTAGGATTGTTTGTTCAATTTCTGTGAAGAATGTTCTTGGGATTCTGATTGGGATAGCATTGAATCTGTAGATTGCTTTAGGTAGTATGGACATTTTAACTATGTTTATTCTTCTAATCCATGTGCATGGAATGTCTTTCCATCTCTTTATGTCATCGCCTATTTCTTTCAAGAAAGTCTTGTAGTTTTCATTGTATAGATCCTTCACTTCCTTGGTTAAGTTTATCCCAAGGTATTTTATTCTTTTCGTTGCGATTGTGAATGGGATTGAGTTCTTGAGTTCTTTTTCTGTTAGTTCATTGTTAGTGTATAGAAATGCTACTGATTTATGCACGTTAATTTTATACCCTGCTACTTTGCTGTAGTTGTTGATTATTTCTAATAATTTTTCCGTGGATTCTTTGGGGTTTTCTATATATAAGATCATGTAGTCTGCAAACAGCGAGAGTTTTACTTCTTCGTTACCTATTTGGATTCCTTTTATTCTTTTTCCTGCCGAATTGCTCTGGCCAGCACCTCCAGTACTATGTTGAATAGGAGTGGTGAAAGTGGGCACCCTTGTCTTGTTCCTGTCCTCAGAGGGATGGCTTTCAGTTTTTGTCCATTGAGTATGATGTTGGCTGTGGGTCTGTCATATATGGCCTTTATTATGTTGAGGTACTTTCCTTCTATACCCATTTTATTGATATATTTTATTTATTTTTTATCATAAATGGGTGTTGGATCTTGTTGAATGCTTTCTCTGCATCTATTGAGATGATCATGTGGTTTTTGTTTTTCATTTTGTTGATGTAGTGTATCACGTTGATTGACTTGTGGATGTTGAACCATCCCTGTGTCCCTGGTATAAATCCCACTGGATCATGGTGTATAATCTTTTTGATGTATTGCTGTATTCGGTTTGCCAAAATTTTGTTGAGGATTTTTGCATCTATGTTCATCAGTGATATTGGCCTGTAGTTCTCCTTCTTTGTGTTGTCCTTGTCAGGTTTGGGGATCAGAGTGATGTTGGCTTCATAGAATGTGTTAGGGAGTACTCCATCTTTCTCAATTTTCTGGAACAGTTTGAGAAGAATAGGTATTAAGTCTTCTTTGAATGTTTGGTAGAATTCTCCAGAGAAGCCGTCTGGTCCTGGACTCTTATTTTTGGGGAGGTTTTTGATTACCATTTCTATTTTCTTACTTGTGATTGGCCTATTCAGATTCTCCATTTCTTCCTGATTCAGTTTGGGGAGATTGTAGGAGTCTAGGAATTTGTCCATTTCTTCCAGGTTGTTCAATTTGTTGGCATATAGTTTTTCATAGTAGTCTCTTATGATCTCTTGTATTTCATTGGTATCTGTTGTGATTTCTCCTCTCTCATTCCTAATTTTATTTATTTGCGATTTCTCTCTTCTTTGCTTGGTGAGTCTGGCTAAAGGTTTGTCAATTTTGTTAATTCTTTTGAAGAAGCAACTCTTTGTTTCATTGATCCTGTCTATTGTCTTTTCTGTTTCAATATCGTTTATTTCTGCTCTTATTTTTATTATTTCCCTCCTTCTACTGACTCTGGGCTTTGTTTGTTCTTCTTTTTCTAGTTCTCTTAGGTGTCGTTTGAGGTTGCTTATGTGAGCTTTTTCTTGTTTAGTGAGTACCATTTTTCATTTTAAAACATCATTCTCATAAGTGGATCTCACATGCATTGTTGATGGGAATGTAAAATGGTACAGATCCATTGGAAACCAGTTTGGTAGGTTCTTATAAAGTTTCATGTACACTTATCATATGAGTGATGCAGCAACTGCCCTCCTGAGTATTTGTCCTAGAGAAATGAAAACTTATTTTCACATAAAAGCCTGAACACAAAAGTCCATAGCAGCTTTACTTACCATAGCCCCAGACTGGAAACCACCTAGATGTCCTTCAACAAGGAAATAGTTAAACCAACTGTGGTTCATCCATACACTAGAACACTATGCATCAGTAAGTAAGTATTTCGATAAATTACTGAAACATACAACAACTTGAATGACTCACAACAGCACTATGATCAGTGGAAAAAACAAAACCTTTAAAGGGCTATATACTATATGATGCCATTTACATAACATGATTGAGGTGACAAAATTGTGGTGTTGGAGAACAGATCAATGCTTATCAGAGATAAGTGCTGGGGGAAGGATGTGACTATTGAGGGGTAACGGGAGAGAGGGTTTCATTGTGGCAATGGAACAGTTCTGTGTCTTGATTATGGTAGTGGTTACTTGAGTCTATACATGTGACAAAACTTTAAAAAACTGTATACCCCCCCCCCAAAAAAAAAGAGGGCATGCAAATACTGGTAAAGTCCAAAAAATGTCTGTACCTGAGTTAACAGTTTTGTATCATAGTCACTTTTATGCTTTTGACCGTGTGCTATGGTTACGTAATGTCGTTACTGGGAGAAGGAGAAACTAGGTGAAGGGTACGCGGGAACTCTATACCATAATTTTTGCAATTCTTGCGAGTCTTAAGCTCTTTTAAATTAAGAAGTTATTACAAAATCAACCTAGTATTCAGTTTAAATCTTTTCCCACCCTGCCAAAAACCTTGCCTGAGTTGGCCTAGTGACTGCAGGTGCTTTCCTCTCTATTCCCTCTGATGTTGGAGTGGGGAGGAGAGGGTAAAAATGAGACACTTCTATTCATGGCTGACCTTAGTGAGTTTAGCTACCTTTTTTGCGTTGTTGTGATTGCTGTTCCCTTATATCAGAGTTTCCCAACCTTAGCACTATTGACCTTTTGGGCCAGATCATTCTTTATTGCTGGGGATGGGGGAGATGTCCTGAGTGTTGTAGGATGTTCAGTAGCATTCCTGGCCTCTACACACTAGACATCCATAGCACGTTCCTCCTATTTCCCCTGCCAAATCATGACATTCAAACTGGTTCTCTAGGTATTTGCATTTTTCACTGGGGGACAAAATCACCCCTGGTAGAGAATCTCTTCCTTAGATACCCCTTCCCACAATCACAAGGATGGAGTGGATGGATGAGGCTCCCACAGGCCTCACTGAGGAAAGAAGACTCAACTCCAAGAAACTGTTGGGCATTTGGCTACAACTTCTAGCTGACTCAAAGCTGATGGCAAAATGCTGTCCCTACACTGTGGTGGTCTGCAGGAAGCATGGAGCCACCAACTTTGTCTCCCTGCCTGCTTTTCTCTGTGGCCTATTGGATTCCTCTTCTCTACTGAAGGGGCTGTAATTGACTACTTTTACCAGGCCACGCCACCACATTAGCTTAAATAAAAACAAAATCTTTGTAAATATAGTAACCAGGGAGGAAAGTGATAAATGTTTCAGGCCTATCTTCTCCAAAAAGCCTTTTCCGTCTGCTATATCCCTTAGAGATCTTTCCTCTTTAGCCCTGTGATATCTGTAGGTTGCTCCATTCATTTGGCATATAGTCAAGAGGACTTGGATTGCTAATTACCTAATGAAATGTGTCTAGCATACCAACTGAAAAACAGTTCATAGAATGTCAAATGACCTCAAAGGAATGAACCTGAGAAAGCTTAGAGCTTTAACAGGTGAGGATGTAGAGATATTGAGACTCATCCAATGTCATATACAGAATAAGTTATCAACCCAGGCTGCTCTCAGGTTCTATAACACAGAGTCCACAACCTTTTAATAAAAGTAATTCCCAAAGGTAAACGTGTTCGATAGGCCATATAGTGTGGTAGTTGAGTGTTAACTATGGAGCCAGATAGATCTGGGTTCAAATTTCAGTTCCACAATTAAGCAGGCTATGTGACCTTGGGAAAAATTTGTCACCTTTGTGAATGTCATCTATAAAATCAGGATTATGATGGAATCAGGGTCGGTATCAACAGTTACCTTGATGCTGGGAGGTCTTACATCTCAGGTAGGATTATAATTGATTGCCATAGCTAATTCAATCAATTAACTTAGAATCTTTTCCATTGAAAAACATGGCAAGAGTTCATTTGGGTTGATTAGATAATCATCAGAATTACCTGAGGAGTTTTAGTAAATGTTGAATTCTGAGCTTCAGCCATGGAAATTCTAAGATAATTAGTCCAGGGTCGAGTTTGCCTTTTCCTAATACTCCCCAGGTGATTCTGCTGAAGAGCCAGGTTCTAGAGTTCCATGGATCCACACACCCACTGGTTCACTTATCTCCCACTTCTAAGTTCGACTATTTATTGCATTAAATGGGTGTTTTAGGTAACATCAACTTGTCATTCATTCAGTGACTACATATAAGGTATCAAATACCTATAAAGCAAACCACAAATTGACTGCTTCCTCTGCTTTTAAACTTTACTAATAAGAAAGTTGTTATTTTCTCCCTTCAATTAAACAAAAAATCAATAATTGCTTTAGGATCAGAAGTTTCATGGTACCATCCGTTGTTATGCAAATTCACAGGGAGCTTCCAGGCTGTAACCTGAAACAATCCCTCTTATGTCAAGGGCAGGGAGAGACTGAAGAAAGAGGCAGCCCCCTCCAGATTGGTAGGTGACAGGCTTAATAAGCAAGGGAACTTACAAGGCTTCTTCTGGGCAGGCACATGATGTGTAGATTTCTGCAACTGCCTGCCAAATCCTAAAGTTCATATGGGTGCCTTAACTGGATTCAGTCATATACACAGGGAACCTTAACTGGGTTCAGTCACGCACACAGTCTAGATAACTTCATTACCATATTACTACCTCAAACTCATTGTCTTGGGGTAGCTTCTGGGAATTGGAAGGGCAAGTGGAGCACTCATCCCATAGAGAGGGCAGGGGTAGGGAGCCTCCAACTGTTCAGAGCCAGCTTGCAGGTCATCTGCTGGTCAGGATTTATTGAGCTCCTCCCACATCAGAATGTAAAAAATAAAACCCCTGCTTCCTATATGTGTGAAGTCGCAAATTCTGTAATATGTGAAGATTAGAGAGTGTGGATTTGTTTAAAAGCTATCTTTTTTTTACCCTAAGCTGGACACATTTATCCTGACCCTTTCTGCTTGCTTCTCAGAGAGGTAGGTCACAGACCTAGTCCAAGTTAAACTGGAAGTTGAAACTGTGACAAAAAAGGTAAACTGCATCCTTGTGAATTATGAACTTATCTGTACCTAGAGATCCTGAAATTCATGGGATTGATGACTGCTTATCCAGAGGGGGTGGTGGCTGATCTGTGATAAAGCAAACATTGATCCAGGCTTCTGGGGTTTTAGTCCTTGTTACAAATTAGTGGATACATTACAAAGACATACCCCTTTTCTGGGTCTCCATATCCTCATTGCTTATTGAGGGATGTCATTAGATAAACTTGTTCTCAAAGTACAGGACCTGGGGATCCTAAATTATACCAACTCAGAAGACAAAAGGTATCACTTTGGCAGATCATTTGGTGTCAAGATGTTCAAAATCATAAATGCAAAATTTGACTATCAAGATTGCATGGAAGAACTCGATAATAGGGTGGTCATCCTAATATACATATGATTTTTATAAATTGAATAAAAATAGAATTTTTCTTTGAGTACCTAAGGATGCCAAGTTAAGAAAACTACCTTGGATAATATCTGAGGGTCCGTCCAGCTCTTAGATAAAAGGAAGCCTTGTCTCATTTCCCTGCTGTGGTAAGTTCTTCAGTCCTCTTTGCCACCACAACAGAGTATACTTCTCATTCCACTCTATCATATATGGAGATTAGATCTACAGACAACATGAGGTTTAATAATAAACACTCTTCTCCGGAGAACATATGTGCTGAACATCCAACTAGACGTTCTTAGAAGACACACAAGAAAGGGGAATGTGCTATCTCTGCCCATCAGTTTATCATTTGCTACCCTTTCACATCTTCTGTGCTCCTACACTAGACTATGTGTGGAGTCATAAGGAGGACTTATGTGCCTTTGCTCATGCACACTGTCCTACCTTTTCCTCTCCTTTCTAGGAGACTACTACTCATTCTTCAGAACCAGTTTAAGTAGCACTTTTACTTTCTCATGATCAACCTGGATAGAGCTGGAGCTCCTTTGTGTTCTCATTGTTCCTCGGGCATGGTGTCATCATTGTTGTGTCTTTCCTCCACAAGATTGTGAATTTTTTGAGGGCAAGGATCATGTCTTTTTTAGTCCTGTATTTCAAAAACCTGGCTGTAGTGAGGGCTCAGTCATGACTTAATGAGTACAGAATGAATGGATGGATCGATGGCTCATTAAGACCCAGACATGTCCACATTCTACTGTGTCCTATATTTTCTGTGATGGAGGGTGCAGGGTGGGTGGGTGCAAGTCTCAGTTAAAATACACTCCAATCTCCCTTCTCATCTTAGCGGTGTCAGGCCTTGTGACTCATTTCAGTGTCATGCCTGATGGTTCTTTCCCAACCTAATTAGAAATGTCCCTAGGTCTTTTCTACCAGGTGCACTTTTTTGGGAAGGGAGGTAGTGGTTACACTCTCACATTATTTGCATCATCTTTACATCTGATAATAATTGCAAAGCCTGTGAAACAAATTCTCATGGAGGGGGAAAAGTGCTTTCTGAAGGCCTAACAAAAGACCCAAATTTTGGTTTCCTATGAGGTGCTTGCTGCTGCAAGCCATAGATACATGCCTCTGCGGGCTGATGGTTAGTAATAAACATTCAGCTCTGCAGTGATTTTCTGATTCTTGTCATTGTATTTTTTACTTTTTGCTGCATAACTACTATCTTCCAAAATGTTAAATACAATTTTCAGGCAGGCTTTATAGCTGATCCTTAGCCTCATTGTGCAGATGAGAATCAGAACAGACAGGAAGGAACTTGCTCAAAGTCACACAGCTGGAATGTGACTAGACTGGGATCAGGACACGATTGTAATTGGCTTTGTAGCTAAAGCTCTTTCTATTTTGGCAATCTCATTCAGTTCTGAACTAATTTTATCAGATCTCTACTTATTGTCTAGCTGCATCCTTAAGACCCTCCATCTTTCCCTTTCTGTTTGGCCAGAGCCTTTGGATATTCATAAAGGAATCTGTCCTCAATTTCCAGCCTATTCTCTATGGGCTGGTTCAAACTGGAGGAAAGGATACTGAGGCTCCCTAAGCCCTGTCCTTTCATCAAATATGGTACTGAACACTCACTGTCCCCCAGGCATTATATTACTCCTTTCTCCAAGACAAGGCTGTTTGCTAAGAGTAGCAAAAGGGACTTGGAGGAAAGCAGCCACTAGATTTCCATCTCTAACTCCTCAGCAGTGGGATTTACCCAGTGCGCTTTGGGGTTCCCAATTAGTCGGAGGGTGAGGGTAAATTGCTGCATGACGCTGCTACTCCCTTATGGCCTCCTGTGTTTCACTGGGATGGAAACAGGGACATGTGGTCTCTAACCTGTACCCAGGCTGTCTGTGGTGTGGGGATGACATTGACTTATCTCCACTTTTGGGGTCCCTCCTTAAGTTTCATTCCTCATGTCTGCATCCTATTGTGCATCAGATTTGCCATAAGAATGATACTGCAGAATTCCTTATATATATATATATACACACATATATATATAAAATACGTTTGGATAGGAAATTTCCCTTTATCCTCTGTTTTTAGAGGTTTTTCTGTGTGTCTGTGTGTGTGGTTGCATTACTGGCAAACTCCTCTTTTAATGAATGTACTCTTCCTTTAGATAAGGCAACAATTTAACCTTATTTCTGTCCAATGTAACAGGACAGATCTTTCAAAAGGGCTTTGTCTATTTTTGACCTCAGTGATGTTTCACTCACTTGCAGTTTTACTCTCAGAATAAGCAATCCTAATTTTCTATTTCAAATATTTTAACTTTGGAGGTGGGGGCTCTGGAGGTGGAAGTGAGGCATCTTAATGTTACCCCCCTGCTTTTAAGGTAATATTTTCTACTTTATAAGCACTAGAATTATTTAATGGCCTTAGATGCAGTGATGCTCCTTAAGTTCCTAAAAGCTTGTTTCTGGTTCAGCAAATCAATTCATAATATGGGTTTCAGGAGCAAACTGTTGTTAAAAATTCTGTTCTGAGTTGAGAGCAGAGTGTGCAATTAGGGCTATCTGTAGCTTATACAGGCAAAGATGGTGCTGAGGTGTGGTCAGGACATTGATGGTCTAGTTTTCGATTTTCTGGTGTGATTTTGAGTAGGAAGATGAAAGGAATTTGAAGAGACTGGAAATCCATACAGCCGACCTCGTTGATGTGGATGTACTGTCCCCTGTTGGTCTTATCTTGCCCTTGGCTAGGTTGCAAAGGCTGCTTCAGTGGATTCTCAACAAGGCCAGATCTAGACTCATTCTTCATGACATCTTGTCTTGAGATCTTTACAGGCATTTTGGCTTTTTTTTTCAAACTGGGTGGGATTAGGAGACATGGATTCTAGTTCCAAAACTGACACAAACTTGCTGTGTGATCTTGGACAATTGGCCGGTGCTTTGATGACGATTATCTCATTTGCAAAATAGCCAGGAAATTGATCATTATAACCAAAGATTTATTGTGACTACAAAGTGATATTTACTAAATACTTTAGACGTATTACGTCACTTAGGCCAGACAATTATATCCATTTACAAATGAGGAAACTGGCAAAGAGAGTGCGAGACACCTATGTGATAAATGGCAAAGCTGGGGTTTGATCTCAGGAAGTTCTGATTCAAGGACAGATACCCTTCACAATGATGCTAGATGAGTTTTACAGGATTTCTTCCAGCTCTGGTTTTTCTAATCTCCTTTTCTTAACGAATTCATTATAATGACACCTAACATTTATTGGCAACTTGCTATTTGACAGACAATGTGCTAAGATTTTTACCTGAGTTCTTTTATTTAATTATTGTTACAATCCTATGAAGCAGATACTGTTATCATCCCCATTTTATAGACCAGGAGACTAAGGCTTAGATGGGTTGAGTCCTTACTTCCTTGTTTACGGTGGCCCATGCTTATTTTTTATCCCTTGTATAACTGACACTCATATGCCATAAGGTCTTTAAAGGTGGCACTTGAAAATATATTTTTAGTGAGGGTTGTTTTTGTACAAATAATTGTGCTAGGCAGTATAGCAAGGGACAATACAGAACTTATGCTAATGCAGTAGTCCTCCCTTATCCATGATTTCGCTTTCTGTGGTTTCAGCACCTGGATGGAGTCAACCTCAGTGCACAAATATTAAATGGAAAATTCCAGAAATAAACAATTCATAAATTTCAAATTTCACAGCACTCTGAGTAGCATAATGACATCTTGTGTCTTCCTGCTCTGTCTTGCCTGGGATGTGAATTGTCCCTTGGTCCACTGGATCCACTTTGTATACATTATTTACAGGTTAGTCACTTCATAGCTGTCTAGGTTATAAGATCCACTGACACAGTATTGCAGTGCTTATGTTCAAGTAACCCTTATTTTACTCAATAATGGCCCCAAAACACAAGAGTAGTGATGCTGGTAATTCAGATGTGCCAGAGAGAAGCTGTAAAGTGCTTCCTTTAGGTGAAAAGATGATATTTCTCAACTTAATAAGGAAAGACAAAAAATCATATGCTGAGGTTACTAAGATATACAGTAAGAACGAATCTTCTATCGATAAAATTGTGAAGAAAAAAGAAATTCATGCTAGTTTTGCTGCTGCAACCCAAACATGTATGTATAGGAAAAAGCATAGTATATATAGGGTTCTGGTAGTATCCGTGCTTTCAGGCATCCACTGGGGGTCTTGAAAAGTATCTCCTGTGGATAAGGGAGGGTTACTGTATAGATCAAGTCTTCAGAAGAATTCTATCTAGTACAGAACTGTGCCTTGTAGCGCAGTTTATTATTTATAGTTGTCGCATCCACAATGTGAGGGTACTCCTAAAATATGAAAGAGTCTAGTGCCCAGGGAGATGACAGCAATCTGGGCACAAAGGTAGCTTCATGCCAAAGGTGACAGCAAAGTGAACCTCAAAGGACTGGTACTCTGAATAAGCACAGAGACCAACTTTGTGCAGGTTGGGAAATACATTTCATTGAGTCTCCTGTAAGCCACCTGAGGCTCACCTATTGCAACCCAACCATCTTTTTCCTATTCCTAATTGCATATACAATTTCTGCCTTCTATATACCAATAAGGCTGATGCTACTATTACTTCTTCATGGACTAGGGAGGTCAACAATCTCCCTTGCTCTCTTTTCACTCTGATGCATGACTGTGTCCAGCAATTTTGGGTTTAAAAAAAGGTATATTCAGTCCCTTCTCTTTTTATCTACACTGCAGCCTACTGTAATCCATGCTGAAGTCTGAGATATCCTACTATTACACCTCTAGTCTTCTCTTAGCAAGAACCAGACTAGATTTTCTCTCTTAAGACAGTAGACAGTGCCCTCTTATTTATATAGAAAACATTGCACCTTGTGTAACAGTGATTTAGCAAATCACATCTAGATGTCTATGTTTACAGATATAACTCCTTCAGAAATCACTCATAGGGATGGAAAGGTACTTAGCTGAAATTTTATTTTAAGAACTTTTAACTTTGATTTTTAAATGACAAAAGTAGTCATGTTTATTATAAATCATTGTAAAGTATGCCTAAGTAGAAAAGAAAGAATAAAAATCATTTGTGATTCTACCAAACAAGCATAACTACTGTTACTATTTTTGAACACATCTTATTTATTGCAAAATATAAGGTCAACTTACAAGGCAAGTTTTAAATGCTTGACTATCACACACACACATATACACGCAGACACATAGGTGTACAGACCAAAGCTAAGTTCCATTCTACATGTCAAGGAAAGGAGGTTCCCATATCTTTGCTTGCTGCGAAGAAAGATTTAGGAAATATCCTAGCAAAAGAAATAGAGAAAGGATATTTTGTTTCTTTATAATCATAGAAGCTTTAATACTTTTATCTTCTTGCTTTTCAGGCCAGGTTGGTTTACCAGTTTGCATTTCCGAGAAGCCGAACCTGAAACCAGGATTTAAGTTTGAATACTTTCTTTGGGAGTCAAGGAAGCACCAGTATAGGAGTGAGGAAATGAGACAGAAAAAGGAAGTTGGCCAATAAAAGTCAGTTACTTCTGTGGTCTACGGGAGCTTACTGTAGTTGAGGATTCTCTGGAGTCAGTATAAAACAGAGATCTTAGAGTTAACCAAGCTGAGGGACCAGGAAGCTGAGTCCACATATAACAATTCTCATCAATCATATGTTGAAGGCTGCTTTTGGTGGTTGTTAATTCCCCCAGTGGTTCAGACCTCCCAGGCTGGTAGCAGTGAATGCTCTCAGGAAGAGAAATGCACAGTCCATCAGTCTTAAATTTGCAGTGACAGGAAAGACCAACTCCCTAAGTGCCCGTGTGAGTAATTGTGATACAGGCTACTTCTACTTCCCTTTCTTGGTTCCCAGAGTCATATATTCTAGCTATCAGGGCCAGCATATACCACTGTTTCAAAGCATATAGGCATCTTGAAAAAGAGTGTCCCAGTCATGCTAGGTATTATCCCAAAATTGTTACTGTAACACTACTCACGAGGCCGTATGAGCATGGAGTCAGACAGTAGCTTTGGGATGACACAGCACAAAGAGAGTATATTGGCTTGATAGCCATGTGCTTATTCTTTCCTCTTATCATAATCTGTGTCCCTTAGAATTAGATGGTGTCAGGCAGAATCTCATGATGGTGAGGTAAACATTCTGTGAGTTCTCAGATAATGATTTTGTATGTTAACCCCTTATCAAACATGATTTGCAATTATCTTCTCCCAATTGGAAAGCTTTTTATTTTGTTAATGGTTTCCTTGGCTGTGCAGAAGCTTTTTAGTTTGATGCAGTCCCATTTGTTTATTTTTTCATTGGTTTCCCTTTGCTGTGGAGACAAGATATTCAAAAATATACTGCTTAGAGAGATGTCAAGGAGAGTCCTGCCCGAGTTTTCTTCCAGGAGTTGTATGGTTTCAGGTCTTACATTCAAGTGTTTAATCCACATTGAATTAATTTGTACCTATGTTGTAAGATAATGGTCTACATTCATTTTTTTTTGCTTGTGGCTGTCCAGGTTTCTCTACACCATTTATTGGAGAGACTCTTCTTTCTCTATTGTATGTTCTTCACTCCTTTCTTGAAAATTAGCTGTTGATAGATGTGCAGGTTTATTTCTGGGCTGTCAATTCTCTTCTATTGATCTGGATGTGTCTTTTTTCCGCAGGTACCATCCTTTTTGATTACTCTAACTTTGCAGTGTATTTAGAAATCAGGGATTCTGATACCTCTGGCTTTGTTCTTTTTTCTCAGGATTGCTTCAGCTATTTGGAGTCTTTTGTTGTTCCATATCAATTTTAGAATTCTTTGCTCTATTTCTGTGAACAATGTCACTGAGATTCTGATGAAGATTGTATTGAATTTGTAGATTTCTTTAGGTAATATGATCATTTTAACTATGTTAATCTTTCCAATCCATGAGCATGGGATAGCATTCCATTTCTTTATGTCTTCTTCAGTTTCTTTCAACAACGTCTCATAGTTTTCACCATACTGATCTTTCACTCCTTGGTTACATGTCTTCCTAAGTATTTTATTGTGATTGTAAATTGGATTGTATTCTTGATTTCTCTTTCTGC
The DNA here is from genome assembly GCF_021613505.1 of Equus quagga. Lineage (NCBI taxonomy): Eukaryota > Metazoa > Chordata > Mammalia > Perissodactyla > Equidae > Equus > Equus quagga. The sequence continues at coordinate 45,399 of NW_025793793.1, read as the reverse complement.
CACTTTGCTGTTAGTTTATAGAAATGCAACTGATTTTTGTATGTTGATTTTGTACCCTACAACTTTACTGTTTCTTAGTTATTTCTTAGTAGGTTTCCCTTGGAGTTTTTAGGGATTTCTAATTATAGAATCATGTCATTTGCAAATAGAGACAGTTTTACGTCTTCCTTTCAAATTTGATTACCTTCTATTTCTTTTTCTTGTGTACCTGCTATAGCTAGGATTTCCAGTGCTATGACAAAGAAGAGTGGCAAGAGTGGGCATTGTTATCTTGTTCCTGCTCTTAGAAGGATAGCTTTCAGTTTTTCACCATTGAAGATGATTTTCTGCTTTGATTTTTATTTTCTTCCTTCTATTGACTTTGGGCTTCTTTTGTTCTTTGTCTAGTTCTTTTAAGTGTAGGGTTAGATTGTTTTCTTGAGATTTTTCTTCTTTCTTGAGGTAGGCCTTTATTGCTATATACTTCCATCTTAGTACCATTTTTGATGCATCCCGTAAGTTTTGGTATGTTTTTCTTTCATTTTCATTGGTCCCCAGGTATTTTTTGATTTCTCCTTTGACTCCTTCATCGATCCAATAGTTATTCAGTAGCATGCTGTTTAGTCTCCACCTATTTGTGACTTTTCCAGCTTTCTTCTTGTAGTTTCTTCCCAATTCCACACCATTTTAATCAGAAATACTGCTTAATATTATTTAAGTTTTCATAAATTCATTGAGACTTGTTTTGTTCCCAACGTATAGTCAATCTTTGAAAATGTTTTGTGTGCAGCGTAACGTGTATTTTTAACCATATGAATTTACTTATGTCTTTAGTCTAGTCCTGAATAGACAAGATACAAACAGATTTTCACTTCCATCTGAAAAGTGCATTGTTACATTCCAAGGTATTTTGTCTAGAATTTTAGTTATAACTGCATATAAATATATATATATATATAAAATTACTGTTATTAGCTTATCACAATCATATTTTTTGCATTGAACAACATATCCTACAGGCTTTTTTATTGAGGTATAATTGACATATAATGTTAATTTCAGATATACAACATAATGAATCAGTAGTTTTGTATATTGTTAAATGATCACCATAATAAGTCTGGCTAACATGTGTCACCATATACAATTACATTTTCTTTTTCATTTGAGGAAAACGTTTAAGATTTACATTCTTGGCAACTTTCAAATCTGCAATATGGTATTATTAACTACAATTACCATGCTGTACGTTATATTCCCATGACACATTTATTTTATAACTGCCTTTATACTTTTTGATCCCCTTCACCTATTTGCCCACCCTCCACTCCAGTCACCTGGAAACCATCAATCTGGTCTCTTTTTCTTTGAACTTGATTTTTTTCATTTTTTTTCCAGATTCCACATTTAAGTGAGATCATATGGCATTTGTCTTGCTCTGTCTATTTCACTTAGTGTAATGCCCTCAAGGGTCATGAATATTGTTGCAAATGGCAAGATTTCATTTGTTTTTATGGCTGAATAATATTTCTTTGTAAATATACCACATTTTCTTTGTCCGTTCATCCATTGATGGACACTTAGGTTGTTTCCATGTCTTGGCTGTTGTCAATAACACTGTGATGAACATATCAGTCCATACAGGTTTATGATCTAGTGTTTTCATTTTCTTTCATAAATGAATGACTATTGTTTCAGTTTCTGGATCCATATACAGTTGAGATTTTCTATCTCTATTGGAGAGAAGTACAGAAAATGCTTCCAGGAGTTTCCTTACCTTATGGAAGAAAGAGATGGATTCAGACTAAAGAGGATAACTGATGACAAAAAGAAGTAATAACATCACAGAAGAAATAACTGTTTCCAAGTGCTACAGATTGTTGCTAATAGGAGAAGATTTAGTTGAATGTATAGCCTGAATCATAAGGTACTGCTCAAAGAGGTATGGTCATTTCACACTCAGGTTTATACAATAATTGGAACAGAACATATGAACAGCCTGTTTGTAGACAGTTTAGGAAACATGTTTAAATGAATGTGAAATAACGAACTTCAATTTTAATATTGATTATATACTAAATTGGTGTTTTTTAGTCTTTAAGAACGTATTTCAAATTTGAAATATACCTGAAATGCAACAGATAGGTGCTCTGTAAAGTCCATACATACTTAATATTTTAAATAACCATGAATAGTACAAGATACGTTTCTCAAACTATATTCAAGGGAAAATTAATCAATGAGATGTGACTGTATTTCCTACATTCTAGGAACATATCCATCAAAAGAGGTAGCATGGTTTAAGATGTGAACATGTTCCAAATTCAGAAACATTAAATTGTCAAACATCTCTACTGGATGCTTTCATGTGATGAATCTTAACAATTTTGGACCAATCTGGAAGAATTTCTCCCTTCCCATTCAGAGCTTCTTTTACCTCCTTATTTTTCAAACTATAGATCGGGGGATTCAACTTGGGAATCACAATGCCATCAAACATAGAAGCCACTTACATATTCTCCCAGGAATTATTAGAATGAGGCTGCAAGTTCATGTATGGCAGAGTTCCATAGAAAATGCTGACTTCTCTCAGATGCGAGGCACACATGGAGAAGGCTTCTTTCCTCCCTGCAGTAGAAGACAAAATTAGGATGGTAGCTATGATATAAACGTAAGAAAAGATGATAAACAATACAATGAACACCAAGTTAAATCCCACAAAGACAGCAAACATGATGGTGATGTCAATGTTGGAGCACGGAAGGGTGAGAATTGGGGGAATGTCACATAAAAACTGATTTATGGTATTGGACTTGTGGAGAACAGTGGAAATGTAAAACCGGTGTGTACAAGGATTTATTGAGCCCATGACATTTGAAGTAGCTGCCAACTGGATGCAGGCTCTTTAAGACATAATTATGGCATAGTAAAGTGGGTTATAGATGGCTTCATAGTGGTCCACTGCAAAAGCAAACAGTAGATAACAGACACTCGTCACAAATGTTGCATAAATGAGTAACTGTATGACATAGTCCCTGAATCATGTTGATTTCTTTTCTACTGTGAAATTTTGCAGCATCTTGGGAGTGATAGCAGAGGTATAAGAGATATCAACAAAAGTCAAATGTTTTAGGAAAAAGTACATGGGTATTTGAAGTCTGGAATCTGTCTTGATGAGTAGGATCATTCCAATATTACCCTTTACAGAGGTCATATAGATCACTAGAAATACAATGAGGAAGACATACTGCAACTTCTATTGGGCACCAAATCTGACAGGAAAGAATTCCGTCACTTCGGTGCTTTTTCCTTGTGTCAGGGCTACTAAAGCTTAGAAAGGACCAGGAGGAGAACCAAGAAAGGAAGGGAAATATTGGTGACTTCTTGGAGGAAAAATGCTCTTACATTTCATGTCACTTTTTTTGAATGGGATTTTCATGGCAAACACTCCAAACAGAGTTCATTGCTTTCCAAATATTCCTTCTAATTTCTTAATGAGTAATTACCACATAAAAAAGTGATATGTGAGCCATGGATTCACTTTCAAAGTAAATAAGATTTCATAGTAGAAGGCTGAGGTCTAATACCTGTATTTCTATGAAATATAGATTAAAACATGTTTCTACTACATTAAACAGTTACCTATATTTGCTAAAGCCATATGTCAGTATTATTTGGTACCTTTTAAATGGCCTATAGTTTTTCTAAGTCATTTATCATTTGAGTCCTAATTAATCCTAATCAAATTTAATTAATTTGAATTTAATCCATTCAAATTCCTGAAATTATTAGTAGTCATTATTGAAATTTTCTGACATAGAATCATGATCCACATATGTTTGAAGGCTTCAGGGTGTTTTGATGCTACAGTGCTTAGCATGCAACTGCTATCTAGGTGGCATTCTTCACAAGTCACATAGTCCTCTCATTTTATATATATCCATATATGTATGGATTTCTTAGAAATAGTTTTGTATTTCCCATTGCATTGTTTTGCTTTCTGGGTATATCCAAGCTGCAGGAAAATCATCTTGTAAAAATTTTGTTACTATGTAATGATAGCTTATTTTATTTTAAGTCATGAATCTCTTTGTGTTCTACTTTGAGTCATGCTACCTCTGTATCTGGTTATGTAGACAGCTGAGATGTCTTCACCTATGATTTTCCATATACTGCAAGCCCTCAATTCCTTGATTCCAATGTCTTTTCTCTTAAATACCATTCCACATTGCTGAGCAGTACTTTTTGAGGAGTAGTATATCATGGACCATTGGTATGGCGGACATTGACTTACTGCTCAACCTTACATTCATCTTTTCTTCTGAGCATGGCATCAGTGCATGGTTTCAACCAAACTTTCTTTTTTTTAAAGATTGGCACCTGAGCTAACATCTGTGGCCAATCTTTTTTTTTTCTGCTTTTTCTCCCCAAATTCCCCCTGGTACATAGTTGTTTATCTTAGTTATAGGTCCTTCTAGTTGTGGCACATGGGATGGTGCCTCAACGTGGTCTGACAAGCGGTGCCATGTCCATGCCCAGGATCCGAACCAGCGAAACCGTGGGCCGCCGCAGCGGAGGCATGAACTTAACCTTCGGCCATGGTGCCGGCCCCTCAAACAAACTTTCTTATGTGCGGCCATGATACCAGGTTCTGCCAATAGAACATGGGTAAAAGTAATGAATGCTAATTCTAGGCCTGAACTAGGTCCTGCCTCCTCCCCTCAAACTGGAACCGTATGACTTTCTAGTCTTTCTCTTCCTCATCTGTTCCCTGATTATTAACATTTATGGAAACTCTGAAAGCCATGTGTTAGAGTTTCCAGTTTAAATACAGTATACCCAATGAAATTTGAATTGCAGATAAACAACAGATAATTTTTTAGTATAAGCGAGCTATAAATATTGCATGGGAGATATTTATATTAAAAATTACTTAACAAACAATCCTTGATTGGATCCTGAACCTGAAAATAAAACATCTACAAAGGTTGCTGTTGGGAAAAGTGGGGGAATTAGAATGCTGAGTATTTATTACATAACATTATTTTAACAATATTAAATTCCTGTGGTGTGAAAAGTTGGTTATAACAAAGGCTTTCCCTGTTTATCCTTGGCTTACATTTAACTTGGCAGCTTGTGTTTTGATTTGTGAAGTCTGGCAGTCCTACCTGTGTTGGTTATTGCAGTCTCCTACAGGGTTTGTTCCTCAATGACTGTGAGGAGCAGAGTTCCCTTGCCAGAATGCCTTCTTTCTACTACATTTTATGGATTGAGAACTTCTATTGTGATAAGTCACTGAGATTTTGTTTTTTATTTATTATAACAGGTAGTGTGATTTTAATCAACATTCATTGTAGTCTTGATTTTGATTACTCATGAATGACCTTTAGTCTTTTAATGTATAGTAATTTTGAATATTGCCAATATAAGAACTCACTGAATCTTGTGAGTTGTGTTTATATTTTTCAGAATATATTATTCTTCAAACAAGAAAGTGTAATTAATATATTTCAATATCATTTTTTGTGTTGTATACCTTATCTTAGAATACCATAACATTTGTCTTTTTGGGCATTAGAAGAAATGATCATTTAAAAAAATTCTCTAAGCCTAACCACCACAAATGTTAAGTGGCAATTGTATATGAGGGTGTTGCTGCAAAATAATAGAATCAATTGTACATGAAGTATCCAAAAAAAATTAAGATTAATAATTTATCAGAAATTTCCCATTTAAATGAAATTTGTCATATTCTGTGTACTTTGGATGGCAAATGTTTAGTACTAGTGATAATACCCTTGATACAATAGATTTTTAGAATTCTGCTTTCATAATTGCTTTCAGAATCTGAATTCTATTTACTTGCCCATAAACCAATAGTGGGAATTTTTATTCCTTGACAGGTAATTCAAAACAAGTGAGAAGGCGGGAAGAATTATTTTTGAAAACCCTATTCATCCTTCTGCTCAAGGCTGCCTCATATAATAGACAACCATAAAACTAAACTGTAAAACATCTCAAAAAGTACATGGATAAAATATAAATGAGATCACTGTACAGTCATACTGAGCGCATAAGCAAGTAATGAAAATGCCTAGCAACTGAAGACTGAAAAGGAACCTGCAAACCAGAATGGTGGTCATGAGAAGTTGCTTGGGCTGCCAAATAGATGCTACTATTACATGAAACATAGGTCTTTTGTTCAGAGAGCTCAGTGGGGGGGTGGGGGGGAGACTTTGTCTTAGATATGCATAGTGTAGATGCACCCAAATCTACAATCTCAGTACACAATGGTTTAGAAAAATATTACCCTCATGGAAAACATCTTCTGCTATGTCAAAAAGAATTATCACCTGAGTATTTGTAACTACCACCCTGAATTCACATGAGTTTGGAGTTTAAATTACATTACTAGATAAAAAATTAACAGAAAAATGTTCAATGAGTGGCTGGTAATTTTCCATACCTTTTAAGCCCTGTTCAATGTACTGAGAAAGCAGCTTGTTTACAAAAGCCAATTATTCTGTCCAAACTCTAGACCTCAGATTATTTCAGCTTGACATTTCAACATGACCTACAAAATCTCCTAATGAAGAGCAACAACTAAAGCCACAAAATGTCGCTCCCTAGGGATAAAAACAGTCAATAATCTTTCTTCTCATGACCGGTATTCCAAAACTTCCTATTAATTGCTGCCCAGAATCCAGCTGTTATCCTTGTTAAGTGTGGGAGCCAAAAACATTGCCCAGTGGATGAAATTGTTAAAACTTATAATTTGAGACCCTTTGCTCAGGCAGTTGTAAAAGAATGCACAAGAGCCATTTGAGTCCCCTTCTCAATGGGACAAACTCAAATGTTGACTCACACCAAAAGAATTTGTGTTCTAACACATCTGGTGATCTATATCAGACTCTGCACCATCTGATTTATTGACAGAAGGACTATGCAGAGCTTGAGACCAGAAAGTGAGGCTGCCCTAAGCCACGATGTGGAATTTATAGCCATGGGGATGCACTGACCAGAGCCCTGTTCTTAGGTTCTGTTAATACTTATACTTCTTCTCCTAACTAAACACATGATAATGAGCCTACACCTTCCTTTCTAGAGATTCGCTCTTTTACCCACAGATGATGCATAAAGTACAGGGAATTATCTTGAGTTTTAAAAATACAATGTATGTTGAACAATGCCTGGGGGCTCTCCCAAACTGCGCACCAGCCCACCAGCTGCCACGGCAAGCTCCGCTGACCGGGCTCTAGCCCGGGAGAGGCTCGGGATAACCGGAGGTCTCCTGGGAGAAGTCCGGGGCTGGGTGGAACTCCAGCAGCTGGCAACATGGCCTGGGGGAGAAACTCTGAAGTCCCTTCCCGGCGGCAGGCAGGGACTTTGCCTGCCATTATCGGAGAGGCCCCTCCCAGCTTCCACAACGCCTGGGGCCTCTCCCAAATGGCGCGCCAGCCTGCCAGCTGCCGCGGCAAGCTCCGCTGACCAGGTTCTCACCCGGGAGAGGCTCGAGACTACCGGAGATCTCCTGGGAGAGGTCTGGGGCTGGGTGGAGCTCCAGCGGCTGGCTGCGTGGCCTGGGGGAGAAACTCTGAAGTCCCTCCGGGCAGCAGGCGGGGTCTTTGCCTGCCACTAGCAGACAGGCCCTGCCCAGCATCCACAATGCTGGGAGGGTCCAAAAGAGGAGAATCCCAGGCAGGGCAGCATCTGACCAGCTGCCACTGAACTCAAGGCATCTGGCTATCCCCCAGTTAGGGCAATGGGCTCCCCGAGATCCTAGGGGAGAGGTCTGGGGCTGGGTGGAGTTCCAGCAACCTGGCGTTGTGGCCCAGGGGGGAAACTCTACAGTCTCACAGAAGCCTCAGCGATAGCTTCTGCACAGCACTAGTAGAGAGCACCCATATGGCAACCACAAGGCTGGAAGACCTTGGGACAAAACTAGCGTAGCTAGGGGAGCTAACCACAGACTGTAGAAAATGCCCATAGCTCTGCTGTGACCCATAGTGGACAAGTGAGATTTTGTGGGTGCCGACAGTGACAGAGCTGCAAATATAAGTGATCCTGCCCCTGGCCACTGGGAAAGCCCATAAAACCACTGCAAAACCTAAGGACGGACCACGTCTAGGTGGTCTGCAACAGTAGGCACCAGCAGCCTGAAGCCCCCCTGTGACCGCCTCCACAGCTGAAGAGGGAACCCACAGGATCACTGTGACTGCGTGGAGGGGCCCAGGCCCAGTTAGCAACAGCTGTTAGGGTTCCTGGTTGGAGCAGTATAAACAGCTGTCCACCCACCACACCAGTAGAAACAAGTGGAAGCAGTAACTATCTCTATGTGGAGGCACAAGTCTACAACATCAAGCAATATGAAAAAATATATTAAATCTCCAGAACAGAAGGAAAATGACAAACACACAGAAAACAATCCCAAAGACAATGAAATATACAACCTAAATGATGATGACTTCAAAACAGCCATCATTTAAAAACTCAATGAGTTATAAGAGAATTCAGATAGACAACTCAACGAGTTCAGGAGCTATGTCACAAAAGAGTTCGATGCTATAAAGAAGAGCCAAACAGAAATACTGGAAATGAAGAACACAATAGAGGAGATTAAGAAAAATCTAGATGCACTGAACAGTAGGGCCGATAACATGGAGGAAAGAATTAGCAATTTGGAAGATAGAAATATATAAATGCTGCAGGCAGAGGAGGAGAGAGAGCTAAGACTAAAAAGAAATGAGGAAACTCTCTGAGAATTATCTGACACAATTAGGAGATGCAACCTAAGGATTATAGGTATACCAGAGGGAGAAGAGAGGGAGAAGGGGGCAGAAAGCCTATTGAAAGAAATAATGGCTGAGAACTTCCCAAACCTGGGGAGGGAGATGAAACTTCATGTGACAGAAGCCAATGGATCTCCAAACTTTATCAATTCAAGTAGACCAAACCCAAGTCATATAGTAGTGAAGCTAGCAAAAGTCAACGACAAGGAGAGAATACTAAGGGCAGCCAGGCAGAAGAAATTAACCTACAAAGGAACCCCCATCAGGCTTTCAGCAGACTTCTCAGCAGAAACTTTACGGGCTAGAAGAGAGTGGAATGATATATTCAAAAATCTGAAGGTCAAAAACCTGCAGCCGAGAATTCTCTACCCAGTGAAAATATCCTTCAAATACGATGGAGAAATAAAAACTTTCCCAGATAAACAAAAATTAAGGGAGTTCATTGCCACCAAACCTCCTATTCAAGAAATGCTCAGGAAAACCCTCATTCCTGAAAAATCAAAAAAAGGAAAGGGACTACCAAACCAAGAGCAAAGGAGATAAGTAGAAGGACAACAGAGAGTAGCAGCTCTACATCAGAACAGACTAAACCATGGGACGAGAAACAAAGGAAATTGAAGAGAACTGGAAAACAAGAGATAAAATGGCAGTGGTAGGCCCCCACATTTCAATAATCACTCTAAATGTAAATGGATTGAACTCTCCAATCAAAAGACACAGAGTGGCAGGATGGATCAAAGAACAAGACCCAACAATATGCTGCCTCCAGGAAACACACCTCAGCCCCAAAGACAAACACAGACTCAGAGTGAAGGGACGGAGGACAATACTCCAAGCTAATAATGAACAAAAGAAAGCAGGTGTTGCTATACTAATATCAGACAAACTAGACTTCAAAGTAAAACAAGTAAAGAAAGACAAAGGAGGGACAGTATATAATGATAAAAGGGACTCTCCACCAAGAAGACATAACACTTGTAAGTATATACGCACCCAACACAGGAGCACCAAAATTTGTAAAGCAACTCTTAACAGAACTAAAAGAAGACATCAACAACAATACAATAATAGTAGGGGATCTCAACACACCATTAACACCAATGGACAGAACATCCAGACAGAAAATCAACAAGGAAATAATAGAATTAAATGAAAAATTAGACCAGATGGACTTAATAGATATATATAGAACACTTCATCCCAAAACAGCAGGCTACACATTCTTCTCAAGTGCGCGTGGAACATTCTCAAGAATAGACCATATTCTGGGAAACAAAGCAAGCATCAATAAATACAGGAGAGTTGAAATAATATCAGGCATCTTTTCTGATCACAATGCTATGAAACTAGAAATCAACTACAAGAATAAAGCAGAGAAAGGTGCAAAAATGTGGAGACTAAACAACACACTACTGAACAAACAATGGATTATTGAAGAAATCAAAGAAGAAATCAAATATTATCTGGAGACAAATGAAAATGAGAACACGTCATACCAAATCATTTGGGATGCAGCAAAAGCAGTCCTAAGAGGGAAATTCATTGCAATACGGGCTCACCTCACAAAACAAGAGAAAGCTCACATAAGCAACCTCAAACGACACCTAACAGAATTAGAAAAAGAACAAACAAAGCCCAGAGTCAGTAGAAGGCGGGAAATAATAAAAATAAGAACAGAAATAAACGATATTGAAACTAAAAAGACAATAGAAAGGATCAATGAAACAAAGAGTTGGTTCTTCGAAAAAATTAACAAAATCGGCAAACCCTAGGCCAGACTCACCAAGAAAAGAAGAGAGAAGTCTCAAATAAATAAAATTAGGAATGAGAGAGGAGAAATCACAACAGATACCAAAGAAATACAAGGGATCATAAGAGAATACTATGAAAAACTATATGCCAACAAATTGAACAACCTAGAATAAATGGACAAATTCCTGGACTCTTACAACCTCCCCAAACAGAATCAGGAAGAAATGGAGAATCTGAATAGGCCAATCACAAGTAAAGAAATAGAAACAGTAATCGAAAAGCTCCCCAAAAATAAGAGCCCAGGACCAGACGGCTTCTCTGGAGAATTCTACCAAACATTCAAAGAAGACTTAATACCTATCCTTCTCAAACTATTCCAGAAAATTGAGGAAGATGGAGTACTCCCCAACACCTTCTATAAAGCCAACATCACTCTGATCCCCAAACCTGACAAGGACAACACAAAGAAGGAGAACTACAGGCCAATATCACTGATGAACATAGATGCAAAAATCCTCAACAAAATTCTGGCAAACCGAATACAGCAATACGTAAAAAAAATTATGCACCATGATCAAGTGGGATTTATACCAGGCACACAGGGATAGTTCAACATCCGCAAGTCGATCAACGTGATACACTACATCAACAAAATGAGAAACAAAAACCACATGATCATCTCAATAGATGCAGAGAAAACATTGACAAGATCCAACACCCATTTATGATAAAAACCCTCAATAAAATACGTATAGAAGGAAAGTACCTCAACATAATAAAGGCCATATATGACAAACCCACAGCCAACATCATACTCAATGGACAAAAACTGAAAGCCATCCCTGTGAGGACAGGAACAAGGCAAGGGTGCCCGCTTTCACCAATCGTATTCGACATAGTACTGGAGGTGTTAGCCAGAGCAATTAGGCAGGAAAAAGAAATAAAAGGAATCCAAATAGGCAATGAAGAAGTAAAACTCTCGCTGTTTGCAGTTGACATGATCATATATATACAAAACCCAAAAGAATCCATAGGAAAACTATTAGAAGTAATCAACAGCTACAGCAAAGTTGCAGGGTATAAAATCAACATACATAAATCAGTAGCATTTCTATACACAATGAACCAACAGAAAAAGAACTGAAGAATTCAATCCCATTCACAATCCCAACGGAAAGAATAAAATACCTTGGGATAAATTTAACCAAGGAAGTGAAAGATTTATACAATGAAAACTACAAGACTGTCTTGAAAGAAATTGACGACGACATAAAGAGATGGACAGACATTCCATGCACATGGATTGGAAGAATAAGCATAGTTAAAATGTCCATACTACCTAAAGCAATCTACAGATTCAACGCTATCCCAATCAGAATACCAAGGGCATTCTTTACAGAAATTGAACAAAGAATCCTAAAATTCTTATGGGGCAGCAAAAGACTGCGAATTGCTAAAACAATCCTGAGTAAGAAAAACAAAGCCAGAGGCATCACATTCCCCAATTTCAAAACATACTACAAAGCTACAGTGATCAAAACAGCATGGTACTGGTACAAAAACAGGTCCACAGATCAATGGAACAGAATTGAAAGCCCAGAGATAAAACCTCACATCTATGGGCAGCTAATCTTTGACAAAGGAGCAGAGGGCCTACAATGGAGAAAAGAAAGTCTTTTCAACAAATGGTGTTGGGAAAACTGGACAGCCACATGTAAACGAATGAAGATCGATCATTCTTTCTCACCAGTCACAAAAATAAACTCAAAATGGATCAAAGACTTAAAGATTAGGTCTGAAACAATAAGTCTTCTAGAAGAGAATATAGGCAGTACACTCTTTGACATCAGTTTCAAAACAATCTTTTCGGACACTATAACTCCTCAGACGAGGGAAACAATAGAAAGAATAAACAAATGGGACTTCATCAGACTAAAGAGTTTCTTCAAAGCAAAGGAAAACAGGATTGAAACAAAAAAACAGCCCCCTAATTGGGAAAAAATATTTACAAGCTACTTATCCGACAAAGGATTAATATCCATAATATACAAAGAACTTACACAGCTTAACAACAAAAAAACAAACAACTCGATCAAAAAATGGGCAGAGGACATGAACAGACATTTCTCCAAAGAAGATATAAGTATGGCCAAGAGACGCATGAAAAGATGTTCATCATCCCTAATCATCAGGGAAATGCAAATCAAAACTACACTAAGATATCACCTTACACCCATTAGATTGGCAAAAATATCCAAAACCAAAAGTGACAAATGTTGGAGAGGTTGTGGAGAAAAAGGAACCCTCATACACTGTTGGTGGGAATGCAAACTAGTGCAGCCACTATGGAAAACAGTATGGAGATTTCTCAAAAAGTTAAAAATTGAAATACCCTATGACCCAGCCATCCCACTACTGGGTATATACCCTAAGAACCTGAAATCAGCAATCCCAAGAATCCCATGCACCCCTATGTTCATCGCAGCATTATTTACAATAGCCAAGACATGGAACCAACCTAAATGCCCAGAACCTGACGACTGGATACAGAAGATATGGTATATATACACAATGGAATACTACTCAGCCATAAAAAAGGACCAAATTGTTCCATTCGCATCAACATGGATGGACCTTGAGGGTATTATGTTAAGCGAAATAAACCAGACAGAGAAAGACAAACTCTATATGACCCCACTTATAGGTGGAAGTTAACGTATAGACATGGAGAACCGATCGGTGGTTACCAGGGAAAAGGGGGGGTGGGGGGAGGGCACAAAGGGTGAAGTGGTGTACCCACAACATTACTAACAATAATGTACAACTGAAATCTCACAAGCTTGTAATCTACCATAATCTTAATAAAAAAAATCTAAAAAAAAAATATATATATGTATATATATATATAAATTCAATGTATGTTGAAATGTCAGTACATTGTCTGGCACTGGTCAGATTTCAAGAGCTACTGCATTCACTTCCTAACTGTTCTCTTTCCTTCCCCTCTTCTTTCTCATCAGCACCTTTGACTTGAAGTTCTATCTACATGGAATTCCCTGGATATTTGCATGAGGGACACTTTTTATCATTCAAGTAACCTTATATCCAAGCCAATCCATTGTCACCTTGTCCCATATTCTAGGGAGTTTCTTTATATACAAATCTTCTAGCTCACCAATTCTCTCTTCAGAAGTTGTTAATTTCTCTGAACAAAATTAAATGAAATTGAATTGGCTTTTCTCTATAATGACTCCTCTCAGTATATGACTTTGTTTATTAGCCAATCTCTAACCTTTATCCTCTCCTATCTTCTGCCTCATACATTCTCTTGTGGTTCCTGCTAGGACTCAGTTAATCTCATTTAGCTTTGTTGGCTCATTTTTCTCCCCTCCAACTCTACAGTGGCAATGTCCTTAAGATTCTCAGTCAAATCAAGTCTCTTCCTCTAATCTTTTTCTAGGTGACCTCTGTGGACAGTATGCCCAAGCAGGTATGTTTTGTCCTTATTTCCCCTCCAAGGTCCAGAAGTGCATTTCCTGCAATTACCTGCTAGACATCTCTCCTGAGGTTTTCTTTCAATATTGTAAACTCAGGATGTTGAAAAACAACTCTTCAGTTTTGCTTCATCTTCTACTTTTCCTCCCTTGGTTAATGTCACCACCTACAACTCAAACGGTGGTTTGTATTTGGGTTTCCTCAACGTTTAATGACTTTCCATGTTCCATGGACCCAGCCAATACAGTGTGTCTTCATTTATTATTTTCCATTTTCATATTTGTACCACCAGTCGAACTCAGGTTCCTTTTCTCTCTCACCCAGGTTGTTACAATAGTCACCTCTCTGGTCTCCCCTCCTCCATGCCACTCACTCTTCCAATCTTCCCTTTGTGGCTTCAAGAAATGTCCTTCTAGAGCCCAATTCCAATTACGCTGCTGTCCAGCTCAGAGATTCTCTCTGGACCCATGTAGTTTACTTAATCGAGCAAATACTTCCCAGCCTGGCATTTTAGATTTTTTTCAATGTGAAGCCCAATTTAAATTCCCAGGCTTCTCTTGCATTAATTATTTAATTGTTCATTAAGATATTTAGAGCACCCAGTCAATGTGCTACAATGGACTAAGGCTGGTGGTAAACCAGTGAGTAACAGCATACTGCCCTCATGCAGCATTCAGTCTAGTGTGTATACAGGCAGAAATAAGTTGTATCAGTGAGGTACACAGGGCACAAGAGCATGTTAAGGGAGAATTAACCTGGGTGGTTGAATCAGGGAAGAGTTCCAGGAAAAACATGGCTCATACAAATAACAAAATTATTTTTGAATTCTGCTGAAAAGCTGAGGTGTAAAACACTCTTGAGTTTCTCCCTATCCATCTAAATACTGTATCTTGAATAGGTGAGTAATCAATAATCTCTAGTCATGATATATGGGGAAAGACTTAAGACAAGAATAAGAATTGAGAAAATGTGGGATTGTACCCAAGGTTTTCACTAATCACCAGATGACCTTCTAGGGTTTTAACCTCCTCCTTGGTAAAATATGAAGAGCAATCTTTTTTTTTTTTTTTTTGGCTGAGATTAAAAGAGTAACATGAGAGAAAGGATGAGAAAATATCATGAATAGATATAAGATCCCGTTCCCTCTCTATCACAGATATGGCTTAGACAGAGAGAATCTGGAAAGTCCCTCCCATAAATGTTGTAGAGACTGACTCTCAGATTATTATTGTTTTCTCTTTCTTTAGGGCATGTCTACCTAACTGACCCACTGATAAATTATTTCCATATACCATTCAGAAATTGCAGCAGAGAGAAAAAGACTATATTCATTTTGCTCATGAATCACTGTTTTTTCTGCAAAAAGCAGAGTTTACTTGATTTGCTTTCAGATCTATTTCCCATCTATTTACTCCATTCACGAGTCATCAAAGTTATATCAATTTCAACAAGTGCAAATTTTATTTCTGGAGACAAATTTTATAGAGAGCTGTCTACAAATTTGAACCAATTGGAAAACAGCGATTTCTTAAAAAGCAGCACAAGGTGCGGCTGATCTGAAATATTCCACATACCAGCAGCAAGGCAACTGACATTTGCCTCCAGGAAAGAGTCGACTTTTCCTCTGACTTTCTCAGGACAGGGGAGGGAGGGTGGAAAGGTCCATTACCTGAATCTCACAATGACGTAAGAAACCATCTCTGCTTTATTTCTGTGATAAAGATTTCTGAGTAAATCCAGAAACATTTCATCTATCTAGTGCTGGTGGTTAAAGGGCAGAATAGTGTGCCTAAAAAAATATTTTTGTAAAATGAAACTTGTCGTGTATAATGATAATATAGTATTCATTTTAGCCATTTTGAGTGACAGACATATTTCTAATATGAATCCAGATCCAACCCCCTGTTGTTTAATCTACTTAAGCCTCAGTTTGCTCAAATGGAATGACAGTAGATAAGACTAGGTGATTTCTTAGATTCTTCCGATATAATGATGCCGTGATTTATGGTCTACTTCCCTATCTTCTTAGCAACCTAACAATTAAACATGTTTCTTAATGTTTGTGGGTCCTCATTTTGATTATGGAAAGACTGTGCCTAATATTAGTAACAGCCGCCAATTATAGAGCATTTCCCATATGTCAGGCTGCATTCAGCACAACACATGAATATCACATATAATCCTAACAACATCCCTATTGGGTTGAAGCCATCATCTATCTCCATTTTACAACTGAAGAAACTGAGGTTATAGATATTAGCTAACTTGTTCGAAGTGACCCAGCTAACTAGTGGTTGAGTTCCCACAGAAGGCAGTTGTTAGAGCAGCAGTTCTTAATCCCGGCTGCAAGTTGGAATCACCTGTGGGGATTTCAAACCAGTGCTAATGTCCGGATGCCACCACAGATGAATTAAATCAGAACATCTAGAGAGGGTGGCTTGGCAGCAGTGTTTTCTAAAAGCTCTCTTGATGACTGTAAATGACAGCCAGAATTGAGAAGCTGGAATGACTACTCTGGAGCCTGCATGATTTAGTACTGTGCTGTGATTTCTTTCACTCATCAGCTTATGAACATTGGCTTAGGTAATTAACCTCTTAGAACATCAATCTTGGCTGTCAAACATGAGTGGTATAATCCTGCATCTCATGAGCATTATATGAGACAGTCACCTAAATGGGCCATTTCTGACCTTCACACTTGGCAGGCTCTCATCTAATGTGAGTTCCCGTCTGCCTTTCTTATCACTTGCTGTCAGTAGTTTTTTCTCAGGACTCTGGGATCCAACTCCAGCATTCCCTTCTTTCTCTTATAAATTGGCCACTTCTAAGTCACTAGAGGCTAGGGAACCAGATAACCAGGAATATATTTATTTTCCAGTTAAATGAAACTTCTCACATAAAATGGCAACTTCTAACCATTTTGGGGACAGACATATTTCTAATACGAATCCAGATCCAACCTTACGTTATTTAATCCACTTAAGCCTCAATTTGCTCAAACGGAAACAGGATAGATAAGACTAGGTGATTCTAAGATTCTGCCAATTCAGTACAAAACCAGCACATTCAGGATAAACAAATAGGTTCTGAGTCAGTGCCTTTGAGTTTTCCTAAGATAGTCTGGCTTGAATGCAAGGATTTGGCTTAGGCAAAGGCTCAGAGGCATTCACACCGGAGCCTGAATATATAGTCACCAAAACCTACAATGTCATAGAAAAAGCAGAGATCTATTTAACTCCTAATGTTAGAGATGAGAACACTAGGGGCCAGAGATAACATGGGATTTGCTCAAGGTCACATTGTGAGCATTAACAGAGCCAGGGCTAGAAGCCACTCTTAGCAGTCCTGTACTGTTATCTTAGTTTGTTCATTCATTCATTCAACAAACACTTATTGAAGTCCTGCTATGTGCCTGGTACTCTGCTAGGTGCCGCACTGCAGAGGTACATGCAACTGTGTGCCTGCCCTCCTGCAGCTTATGTTAGAGGGGATAAGACCAACAGCCATCACTGCCCTGGCTTTTTCCAGCAATCTAGGTTTTGCAAAACTTGACTCTTGAACAGAGCCATCTGATCTTCCTTATGCATTCTTCTCTTTCTCTTAAAATTTATCTATTTTCCTGCAATTTGTACTTAATTTCTTCATAGCCCAAACCTTGCAGAACTAATCAGGCTTGCTGGATTCCCCTAGTTTCCCAGAGATAAATGTCCAGACCACTTCTAAGAATATTCCCTCTCATGCTTTTACAGGCATTTCTTCATTTGTAAAGACAATCTTTCTTATGTGAGGGGGCTCCTTAATGGGGTGCCAGAGATTGAGCTAAATCATTTATTGGGGTAAGGAAAATACTAGAACTTCTTAAATAAAAATAAACCTTTTTCTCAAAAAATTCTAATTTTAACATATATATTATAATGTTATATTACACACATATATATATAATATCTTCATTTTTAGTATGCTTACATTTATTTGTGGGGTTTTACAAACATGTTTTATTGATATGAGTGCACAAACAAATTTGGAGACCGCTGCCTCAGGGAAATGACTTTCAAGAATCCCATCATAGTCTCTCAACATCTGTGCTCTGAGATGACTCATCACAAATTTGTGCTTCAGGTGGTTCCACTTTGACTTCTTAAATATGGACACGTGTGTATGTCATGATGCAAAAATGAACTCTGAGCCTAGAAAGATGAAGTTGTTAGAGAAATTCAGAAGTCAAGAAATTAATAAATTAGCCTGCTATTAGATTCAGGAGCCTGTTTGAGAAGAAGAGTGGGAGATCTCGTCTGACCTCAAGCTAAGTTTACTTTCTGTTTCCCACACATATCACATTCTTTCCCACTTTCCTGCTTTTTGCAGAAGAGGTTTTCTCAGCCTAGAATGCTCTCCTTGTGCCTGTCAGAATCTTGCAATGTGGAGTGGAAAGAGTATGACCTGTGGAGTCAGGCAGGTTTGGGTTCCAAACCTTCTTTAACAGTTATGAGCAGCATGATTCTTGGTAAGTTATCAGTAGCTTGTACTTCAGTTCTTTATCTGATAAGCAAGGATAATAACACCTTACTCATGGAGCTGTTATGCAACTTAAATACATGTAGGGCCTGGCTATCCTTTGCACCAAACAAATGTTTGTTTCCTTTCTTGTTTCCAAAAGCTCCTTTTCAAGGAATAAAGCAAGTTAGCTTTTCAAGAAAAAATTAATATATAAAATTCTGCCATTCGGGGCCAGCCCCATGGCTGAGTGGTTGAGTTTGTGCACTCCGCTTCAGTGGCCCAGGGTTTCTCCAGTTCGAATCCTGGCCACAGACATGGCACTGCTCATCAAGCCATGCTAAGGCGGCATCTCACATGCCACAACTAGAAGACCCACAACTAAAAATACGCAAGGATGTGCTGGGGGGCTATGGGAGAAGAAGGAAAAATAAAAGCTTTAAAAAAAATTCTGCAATTAACATTGATGTTAATTCTCCACAAACCTTCTCTAGTTGTTCCGATCAGAATTAAATGCCTCTTTCTGCTCAAAAAAACACATGCTTGTGCCTCTCTTTGGCATCAATGTCATTCTGTCATAGAGTATGTTTAGATATTTGAATGACAGTCACCTCCAGTGGATGACATTTTCCAAGGACAGGGACCAGATGCATTTGCCGTTGTGCCCACAATGCATTGTGCTCCTCATAGAAGGCCATGCTCAGAGATCCATACTTTATTCACCAATGATTCACTAAATTCCCTGCTTTGTGCCAGCTGCTAGTTGTCATTTCTAGGGAAATTCACATGTTCTTAATCCTCGTATAGTAAGATGTAGTCTCTGCTCTAAGAATTCATGTTTTGATGTATTGATAAATGTTGGTTGAAAAATGAAAGAAAAAGGTGTCTGAGAACAGAACTTCAGTTACTCAACTTGTGTAGGTAAAATTGGGCAAAGTGTAGCAACTGTCATGAATCAAATATTTACCATATACTAGGGTGTTTTACACATTAACTTGTTTAGCCCTCCTCAGAATATTTCCATGAAAAAAATTATGCCATTTTATAGACAAGAGAATTTTGGGCCCAGTGAATTTTGGTAAATTGACGGTCTTAGACACTAATGAGTAGTCTGCCAAGAAATGTCAGGCAGCTGCTGACACCAATCTCTTTATAAAGAGGGAAGAAAAAATTCTGAGCCTTTCCTTTAAGCCATTGCCAGGATGCCTGCTTACCTGAGAAACTGTGAGAGAAAAGGAAATGAATACGGTAATAGGCCAGCCATTGCCAAAATGCCACAGCGTTAGCCAAGCCAGGGCTTCCCACATCAAGATCCCGGCTTGATGAAGGAAAAAGAACCTCAGGTTGGCATAGAACATGTTCATAGCCTCCAATGTCCTCTGCAATTCTTGGAAATCTTCCACCAGCTGGGACTGTGAGATAAATATTCAAGGAAGGAATTAGGTCCTTCAGGGAAAAGGGAACACATATGAACATAATGAAGAAACTTATGAATGACTTAATTTTCTGAACAGACATTTGTTAATATTAATAAATTTAACTGGGCAGAAGTAAAAACAGAAAAAACAATGAACAAACAAAATCTTTGAAAAAGTTATGATACTTTCTTTTTCTCTGGAGAAGAGAAAGATGAGTAGTGATTTGTAAACATTCCTCAAACAGCTATAGGATTCAGTTAGAATTAGTTTCTTTTTCTGAGTGGGTGGTGGTCGGTAAAGAGAGACGTAAGTATAATGGTTGTCTTTTAAACTATCAGTGTTATTTCAGGTGTCAATTGATCTCTGGTTATGTTTTGGGGAACTCTGTTGTCTATATGGATCTGTGTTACTGCAGTTAGTGTTACAGTTTAAAGAGTGTTTTGAATGTCATCACCTCTTTATGTGTGCAAAGGGCTCTTGTCTAGAAGATGATGAACAAGACAAATATAATTCACTTAGATTAGTTCAAAGTATGACTTTCCTGTGAGCTGCTTAATTAGGCTCCAGAAACAAGGCAGGATCTGCAGTGACTTTAGTGTCTGTCTGCTGGTTGAGGGGAATTCCTTCTGTGTACATGTATTGTGCATATGTGCATGTATGCATGTATAAGGCAAGGATTGATTTCCAAACTTGTCACATTTTACTGGAGAGTCAGTGAAAAGGCTGAGAAGAAATCTCTCTTAGCTTAATGGCTTTAATGGGTTTAAAATCAAGACACCTGGGCCTGCCCAGTGGCGCAGCAGTTAAGTTCACACATTCCACTTCAGCAGCTTGGGGTTTGCCAGTTTGGATCCCGGATGCAGACCTATGCGCTGCTTGTCAAGCCATGCTCTGGTAAGCATCCCACACATAAAGTACAGGAAGATGGGCACGGATGTTAGCTCAGGGCCATTCTTCCTCAGCAAAAAGAGGAGGATTGGTGGCAGATGTCAGCTCAGGGCTAATCTTCCTCCAAAAAGAAAAAAAAAATCAAGAGAGTTGAGAAAATGACCAGGGTAAAAGAAAGAGAGCAGGATTGGTCAGATGTAAGTAAGGAGAGGAATTTGAAATAAAAAAGAAAGAGCTAAGAACATACTTCTAGAAGTCAAAATTTTATTACAACATTTACTAATGCAACTTTTAACCTACACACTGCCTGGGAAACCTCTGGATGGGCTCATCTCTCAAGCCCCCCTCACCCTTGGAATTCTGATGGCCATCGATAATTTTAATAGGTCATGTCTAGAGTGCCTCCCAGCCTGGTCATCTTTTCCCACTCATTTTTTGTACAGATGAGAGGGTCACCAAAGCTCGGAAAAGAGACAGGTCTGAAGTCATCAGCTAGTCAGTGACAGATGCTGGACTTAAAACTATACTTCCTGACTCACAGTTTTGTGCTCAAACAGTAATTCTCTCTCTCTCTCTCTAAGTATATGGGTAAATAGAGATAAAAGATGTACCAAAGAAAGTTTATTTTCTTTCTTTAAAATTTAAAATTTTACCCCCTGATACCAACACTCTTTTAAATGATGAATGATTATCTCATAGCTCACAGTCATTGGTGGGATCTTCTTTTCCTTAGAGAAAAATTTCAGGAAAAATAATTAAGCTTTGCATCTTCTTCCCTTTTTAACCTGGAGGTCCTGCTCTAAATGATGGGAACATATATAGAGGTTTGTCAATTACTAGTGCCACCATTAGTTCATGCTATTGATAGTAGCTAAAATTAATTAGCATTTCCTATGTTCCACACACTGTGCTTTAAATACCTTCATCTCTTTCAACAATCTCCCAATAATTCTTATGAGGTTGATGCAATTGTTGTTGCTATTTTATAGAGAGAGAAATGAACCACAGAGAGGTTTAGTAGTTGGCCTACACCCATAAACTTGTGGCAGGGCGGAGTTGTGTGTCTAAGCTGTACACCCTCAGAGCCAACTCTTCTAAGTACAGAGCTGTGCTTCCTGATGCACAACCTTGCAGGATGCGTGTGGACCTAAGGAGCCAACTTGAGTCTTTATCTCAGGTCTGCATCTAAACATTTCGGTGACCTCAGATTCCTCCTGTCCCTCTGGGAATTGGTTTCTTCATTTCTTAAAGCAGAAAAATAATCCTTAATCTATTTGCCTCACCATGATGTATGGATCAACACTTTGTACAAATTATTTCAAAAGAATTATACGAACGTAAGCTGTTTAAAAAAATACATTGCAAACAACTGAAATGCTCAATATTGGTTTAAATCCCTTTAAGCTTAATGTAAAACCATCCTTATGAATTTTTAGTCTTCTAGAGACCCTGTCCTTTGGGAGACAGTATTTCAGATAACCAAAGTTTTAGAGAAAGAATGAGTGGCACACGGCCTTGGGAATACCTAAGGAATTGGACCAGATAGAAGTGGCACGGAGTCCCAGTTCTTTAACACACCAACTGTGGGAATTTCTGAAACTAATGTTTTCTCCCTGAAGTATAATTTCCCCAAATGTGAAAAGAGCCATAGTCAAGATATTAACATGTTTCTTTCAATAGCTATTTATAGAGTTCTTAAGGCATGACTGATCTTGGGCAGGTGGATCTTGAGGACACAGAGGTAAACAAAATAGACATATTCTCTGCTCTCATGGAACTTAGTTTCACAGGGATTATAGATAGAGACATCAAACAAAGACATACAAGCAGTTCTGGAAAAATCATATAGGCATAAATTGCCTGACATGAAGTAGGTGCTTAGAGACGTGGAATTACTGTTGGGTACAAGACCAAAACTTCCGTTCCTTTCTTTCACAGCACTTTAAGAGTTCTGAGTGTCTAGGGAGGATGAAGTTGTTTTTGCAATATACAGAATCCACTCATTCCTGCTACTGTAGGCCCACCTAGGCATGATGTCTTGTTTTCACAGAAAATGATAAGTTGGCCCTGAAATATACCTTGTCCCTATCCCTCTACATGCTCGTGAGTCCTTAGACCTTACATACATTTTTGTTCCTTTCCTGGCTGGGCACCCCTGAGGTGAGCTCTCTGGTGAGCAATGGCATGAGGTACAAGTACACAAAGTCATGCTTCAAGTGCTTGACTCTGAAGATATCCTATAAATCATAGAGAATTATTAGAATTATTAGAGGCTTAAAAGACTGTGGATATGCCTTTATCATCTCATCCTGTGCCCATCTTTGGAACCAGTGCCAACTCTGTTATAGAGAATTTGCTTCCAACCCCAGGCTGATGCTTCAAGTTGGTCAAAATTACCCTTAGTAACCATCTCTGAAAACCTCATTCTGGAGATCCACCTACTGAGTTCACTGCTTCGCTAGTCAAGTCCAATGTTGCCAGGTTATCACCAAGCATTAGAAGAGATCACTGTGTATTTTACTGAGCAGCAGAAGAAAGCATTGGATTGAATTAATGCACCATGATGAATCTTCAATGCCCAACAACAGGCTTAGTGTGGAAGTTGCTCACACTCTCTGAGGCATGCAGCAACAAGACTGGCTATGCAAATCTTATCTCCCACCAAAGTCTCCCTCTTGGTTCTTGACCAAGGCCCAGAGAAATAAGACCCTTGAATTAAGTACTCTCTGAAGAAAGATAGGTCAAAGTTGATGATAGTAGCTTAAGACAAATTCATAAGAGATCATGCAAGCACAGCCCTTGAGCTCTGGATTGTCCAAAGCCACACTCTTGGCTAAATTTGTCACTGAAGGAGTCTAGTCACTTTTCCTAAAAAGCACCAGGGCAGTCTCTGCAGGGAATTGTGACAGCCAGGCACAGAACAGAGCTGGCCAACTGTATTTTCCATCTAAGGTCCTACATTAGGTGATGATTCCAAGTGGCTATGAGAAGCAGCGGTGGTTCCTATATTCTGCTTATATTTGGAAGTAAGAGATATCCTCTTCCCTCCCAGGGACTGAAACAGTTTTGGGGAAGGAGGATTCTCCAAGAGAAAGATTCTGTACTTCTTCCTATTATGGTATTGGGGACAGGGGCGATTAAAATTGAAATTAACCAAGGTTGTAACTTGAATACATGGAAGCCATGCACATTACTCTGGAGTTCTGGTATTGCACAGTACTAAGAAACTGGACCCTGGAGCAGCCTTCCTTCATCTAAAATCTGGCTTTGCCACTCACTAGCTGTGTAATCCTGGACAAGTCTCCTCTCCAGCTCCTGGTCTTATTTGCTGTTCTCCAACACGGGAGTGGTTATAATAGCAACTCAATTCCCATCATTTTTATAAGGATTAATTGAGTCAATTGGAATCTGCTTGTCATATAGTAAATTCTCAATGTGTAATGGCTATCTTTCTTATATTTATACCTCTAGTCTTAAGAACGCACTACTTACCTTCTCTTCAATACAGGAATTCAGAGATATTATTCCTATATCCCTACGCATAATGTGTGAGCTCTGAATTGGTGTATATAATGAATCCTCCATCTTCAAATCCAGTAGCAACTTTAGATATATCCAAGAATTACATATAAGCCTATTTATAAGAAGGTGTTCATATAGTGAATAAGGTTAATTAGAAGGGTGAAATATCATTCTTTAAACTCACTTCACCAAACTGGCTCCGGATTCAGTGAGGTAAAAAGGGCTTTGTATCTACTAGAACCAGTCCAGGCGCTGCAGTCCATTCTAATTCTGCACACTTTTTCTGATTTCTTTGGGCAATGCTGAACTATATAATCCCAAAGATCATTTTTTAATTGTCACACTTTCTGAATATAAACCTTGGTTCCCGTAACCAGGAAGAGAGTCAGTTAGTGATTAAGAACAAGATTAAAGTATTTCAGGGTGATTTATACTGAAAAATCCTGTTCTGTTTGTTGTTTAGGAGCATATTAGAATGGAAAATCCATCAGAATCAATCTGATGGATCAAGATCAGAGTATAGAAGAAGGTAAGCTATTGCAATTTCATCTTACTCTGAGCAGTCATCCAGAGTGCTGGAACAGTGTGATGACAATAATATTCTTCCTGGTTCATTGTTTCTTCTAATCCCCAGCAAGATTCACAGATCAATACGATGACAACAGATAAAGACAAACTACAGAGTTTTCCAGAATAGCGAGCATTGACTTACTATGTGGAACTCTTTTCATTGTACTGAATAAGAAGTACAACAAAGGAATTTAGGTAGTCTTGAGACATTTGATTTAAAAGAATTTCCTAATAGATTAAGTTGTGAAATCTCCTTGAAAGACCTGCACAAATGGGTTCTGTTAACATTCTTGGGCAAGTATATTCCTGCTGAAGGAAGGAGAGGGAACAGTGCCAACATTTATTGAGTGTATCCTATGTACAAGGGGCTCTCTGTGCCAACTTATAATAATCATCTTGGTTCTGTGAGATTCTATCGCTTATGCTGCACAGATAGTGACACCAGTTTCTGAGTGGAGAAATGTCTTGCCCCCAAAGCTTCACTAAATAGTGGAGCAGGAATTTGAACTCAACACTATGTGAATCTAAATCCATGAAGCTGTAAAGGTCCACTCCAGCCTTAACATGTAAAATTCTTTTTCTGAAAGCCTCTCAAGAGAGGAGTGATTTCAGATTGTCTTGGCATGATGTTAAAATCAGTTTGTTTCTGCTGGGCAGATGGTAATAGTATCTCCTCCTCTTAAATTTTAACCACATGAATCATTTTGCCTCTGGCTCCAAGCTACCTCTCCAGGCTTACCTTTCACCTTATGCACCATCTTGTCCACTGGAATTCTCCCCATTCAATAAACATTCCATGTCCTTGTATGGATCTGAAACTTTGCACATACTGTTCCATTTGCCTTGACTGCCTCCTTCCATTTTCTCTACATAACAGCTCTTCCTCACCCTTCAAGATTCAGATGATATATTGCCTCTCCTAATTCACTCGGGAAAGTTATTCATGATCCCCTCTGGCTCCCATGACACTTTGTTTCTAGAGCTTTTCAAATTATGTTGTAAGGAATCTGTGTATTCACTCCCTTCTCTAGTAGTCCTTGAATTTTTTGAAGACTGGGACCATGTACTATTGATTAAATAGACCTACTGTCTATCCCTGTGCCTGCAATATGGCATATGATTGATTAGATGTCTTTGAATAAGGAAAACAGTGAATGAGTAGGTCAAATAGAGTTTCTCCAACAAGGAGAAAGTTGGAATCATCAAAATGTTGGGCTCAGAGGAAACAGATCTTAAGTACCACCATCCCTGCCCTACCCTCAGCATCTCTATTTTCTGACCTTTTTGCTACTTTAGCATTTCCCATTTTCATCTGTTAGCCTTCTGATTCACTTCTCAACCATCATCTCTACTCCTTGACCTACATAGAAATTTCTATCATAGCTTATCTTCAAACTGGTTATTTCCAAAACAATATCAAACAGGAAAGATGTGATTATAACTTTGCTTTCACAAATAGCTTGGAAATCTGGCTAAATTGTTGCTGTTATTTAATGGGGCATGGAGTGATGCACTTTACCATAAAAGCAGTATGATACTAGTGGAAGAGAAAAGCATGTAAAGTCAGAAGGCCTGACACAAAATCCTGCCTTTACAACCTAAGTACTCTACACAAGTTGTGCCCTCTATGCTGCAGGCTGTCAGCCAAGACGGTGCATATGGGCTGAAATCCAGTGGACATTCTGTTTGCCAAATCTTGTGCTGCAACCACCCAGAATGTGCCTTGATAACTCACACTAAGGTACAGTATAGGGTAGCAGGCAAGTAGGCTGTTTTATATTGTGTAAATTACTTAATTTCTCAAGCCTTGAACTTTTTTTCTGTATGTGGATAATAATACCCAGTCTACTAATGGGTTTATTAATTCCTTCATTCATTGATTCAATCCTTCTAAAACCTTATTGAGGATCCAGTCTAGTGGCTAAGAACTTAAACCTTGGAATCAGACATCAATACATGACCACATTTTTATGTTATCATTATTTAGCATTTCACCTGAGGTGGGTTGACATTTTCCAAAATTCAGAAAAGAAAACACCAATGGAAAATACATGTATATAATCTTAAAAAAGACAACTAGAATACAGTCCTTGATTTACTCACCTAAAGAAGGCTCACCAGACTATTCACTACCCAATCGTAGATACCCATTCCACATCGTTGGGTAATTTCTCTTCTTCTCACATTTCTTAGATCTCATCTACTCCAAGGCAATGTTTAGAACAAGTCTCCTCATATTTGGGGTAAAGCACGAATTATGAATAAGACAATTTGTGGGGAGAATGCAGTCTGCCCTTGTCTTGGGAGAGAGCCACTTTGAAGTGGAGAATGTTTACATGAAGTCACCCAGATTCCCCTTTACCCACATGGATAAGCAGAGGGTTATTTTTCTACTGCAATCCATTCTATTCTTTGGGAGCTTCCATTATTTTAAAGCTCTTCCTTATACTGGGGTTTCTTTTCTAAATTCTTTCAGCTGGACTGCAACCCAAACTCTCTCTCTCTCTCTCCACTCTCCCTTCCAAACCTTCTCATCCTCCTGGATTCTCACTCCTGTAATGGATATCACCATGTAGTTACCTAAGCCAGATATCCATATGTCAGTTTAGACTCCTTCATCTTGTTTGTTCATTCAGTCACTCATCCAATATTATAAATTGTGTCTCCTAGATATCTGTGGCACTTACCCTCTCTTCTCCCATTCCTGATGTCAAGGCATTGTTCAGACCTTTAACATGTTCCCTGGACTGCTTCCTTCATTTTTTGACCAATTCTTCTCGATTTCATCCTTCACTTAAATACTAGGCTGGCCTTTCTGAAAGGCAGCGTATCCTCATGGCCCATTTTCACCTGTTAGCACTTTGGCACACAGATGATAGTGAAATATAGTAATGGACTCTTGAAACTGACACAATGTTATAAGCCAATATGACCTCAATAAAATGGCTTAAAGGCAAAAAAAAAAATATGCACCCAAATTTTTCTAACAAAAATGCAATTGTTGTATATACGTTATTATATCCTACTTTAAAAAAAAGACTTTGATTAACTTCAATTATTTCTGGTAAAAACAAAAAAAGTACTTGTGGCTATTCATTTCTATGTATTTCCTGTCATCAAATGCTTTGTAATCCACAATTTAATAATTGCAAAATAACCCATCATACGGATATATTGTGACCTATATAATCATTTATTCTTGGAATTATAGGTTGTTTCTGGCTTTTCTGGGGTGAGCTCTTCCAGGTGGGAAGACCTGTTCTAGATTCTAGTTATTAGCACTGGGCCGTTGGTTTCAAAGCATATAATTTGAAAACAATCAGATAAGTCATATGTGTAATAATAGGAGCTGAAATGCCAATTTTGTTTTATGCACTTATTTTTCTTCGTAAAGTTCTCCTGAGAAAATTACAACTCCTAGCTCAGAAGAACTAAGTAATGATAAAATACAAGAAATGCATTTTTTGAGTGTTTAATCTGTGCCAAGCACCAAAGGGAGCACTCTCTTTGATCTCCGCTGACTTTTACAAATATACTGAGATGAAGGTATTATTAGTCCCACTTTCCAGATAAAGGAGATGAGCCTCCAAGAGCTTCGGCAACCTCCTCAGGACATTCCTAGTAAGTGTTGGAGCCCAGATGCAAACCAGGCCTGTTTCATTCCCAAGCCTGTACTCTTAATCAATAGGATGGAATCCTAAAATGGGTTTTAGAATGCCTGACTAAATGAACGAATAAATGAAGGACCCTTTGGTACAGACTCGGTATTATTATTCACATTTTATATGGATGATGGAGGCTTGGAGAATAGTTTCTGTGTGAATAAGGAAAGTGTGCCCCTTTCAGGCAGGTGCAGCCATGGGTCCAGTGCTGGCAAAGAGAGGCCATACTTTCATCCATGTTTTCTTTTCAGGGTAGAACCTATAAATACCTCTTAAGTTCTAGAGTAAGCATTGGACCTCAGGTCCTCTGACTTTATGTTCTGTCCCCCTTCACTAGACAGCATGCTGCTTCTCCACTCCTCAAGGACCCCTCTGTGCCCAATCAGATGTCACCAAATGTAATCATATTTCTAAGCTGGTGGTAAACAGGAAGTAAAAGAATCACATCCTCAGGCTATGGATGCCCATGATATGAGTAATAATTACCACAATTTACTAAAGATTTATTAAGTGTCTGACATTATGCTAAGTACTTTATAAGCGTTAGTCTTATTTACCATATACCAGTTAGATGGGGAAAGTAATTCTCATTTTGCAGATGATGAAACTGAGATCCAGAGCATTTCAATAATTTTCCCAGGTTCACATAACCGATTCCAAAGCTCAGGCTCGCCATACTCTGAGTAGTCCTGGAGTATGGTGCTTGTCAGAATTCTCCTGATACCTTCCCATTCTTCTTGAGCCTTCTTCTTTTGGGGCATATTTTCTACGAACATTTTTGGATTTAATTCCTTAACGTCTAAGGTACAAGGCTGACCATTCTCAGAATTTTCATTCTAAAGCTATGAATCCTAAGGTGTCATGGCTATTTTTCTCTAAGGTTCTGATGATTTCTATTTTATTAATCTATTTCTCCTTGTTGACTAGAATTGAAGAATCCTGGTCTTTTCCTAAGTTTTGGGAGATAAAAGTTATTAGCAAATTACAGATTTATCAGCTGAGCTGCCTCAAGATGTGTAAGTCTATCAGTTATTTTCATGGTGGTTAAAGTTCCATGTCTTTGCCATCATATCCTCTGAGATAATTCTCTAACTTGTGTTACAAAAGCATTATCCATGTTATCTCTGAGTTGTGGGAATGAGGGGGCGGGCTAGATAGGGATCTGTAGTGTTTTTTTTCATTTTATTTTTGTTAATCTCCCCCTTAATATTTTTGCAGAAATACTTTCCATTTTGCTTCTTCTACCCTCAGTTCTCTGGATTCCTACACAGCAAGCATCTTCCTGACACACACAATACTCCCATCCCTTGTTCCAAACTCATGCTCACTTTCCCAATAAGAGGATGAACTTTGTTTAAAATACGTCAGATGTGACAGAAGTGGTGAGGATTTAGCAAGGTATGTTTATAAAGGAATTCATTTGATTGTGGAATCAATACAGGAAGTTAGGAGAAGAAGAACTTGGTCAGAGATGGGAGATGAGAAATTGGGGGGAAAATGTTGATTGCATCAGAAGACAAAATTTTGTTTACTTTGCAAATTTGCCAGTTGATTCCTTATTATGTTATTATTAGTATAGTACCATTCACAGAGTGATGCTTAGTGTATTTATCTTTTCAATCCTATGCTTTGAAACCAATTGGAGAACTTATATAATAAACTGTGAAACAACAAGGACAACAAAGTAAAAACCCATAGGTTTAAGTTTCTGCTCCATCACTTATTAATTTTCTGATCTTGGGTTAGTGATTCAGCTCCTCTTATTCTTATTCTCTGTTTCTTTCTCTGTACAATGTGCAGATAAGAACTCCTAATTGGGATAAAACAAAATTCGTTATAGAATATTTTAAAAGGGATTTCTAAATGAATTTAAGGGTTTCAGAGACCTCCCTATCGAATATTAAATGGAAATTTTATTTGATAAGGTCTCAGCTATAAAAGGCTTTATGGTCAAAAACCTACCTGATTTCAAAATTTACCACTATTATATGCTGGTTGTGTGATACGGTATTTGCTTCTTTGAACACTGATTTTCTCATCTGTAATATGGGGATAATATCCACCTTCCTAATGGTGAGGGTTAAGAGAGGTGATGCATTTGAATGTGTCTAGGGTATTCTAGGCATCCAATAAATGTTATAGGTTTTTTTTTTCCCCCTTAGCCATTTTATTGGGGAAGGTTGAGGAGGAGAAGTAGTGAAGAAAAGTGGAAAGACTAGAATTTAAGAAAGATAAAGTTTTTGAATCTGAGATCTACTGCTAGGTGACCTTGGACCAGTCAATTAACCTCTCTGATTTTAATTTCTTCTATAAAAGTGTGTTATATTACCTGTATTGCACTGTTTGAGCTACAGGATGCAAGACAGCTCTGCAAGTCTAAAAGCCTATGCCATTGTAGATTTTCATCATTTTTATGAACAACATTTTGACGCCTAACAGATGAATTACTGTCTGTCCTTTAGACACTCAAATATTAAGCATCTGAGAAATTTCTACCTGTATGCTGACATATTTTTCTGGATTTTACTCACCTATTTGTAACGTTCTTCTTCCATTTCAAAACAAACAAACACACAAAAAACACCAAGAACAAAACAAAACTCAAATACTCAAACATAGTATCCACCATCCACCTCTGAGTTCATCCCAAACCCGGTGCAGATAATAGGTAGACCTTGAGGCTTAATTTGCTTGCAAATTCTTGGTGGTTAGTGATGCTGAAAAATTGGTTTTCGAGAAGAGGAGCGATTGTGGAGCTTGAACATATTCTTGAAATACTTTTGGGAAGAGAACCAAGGTCCCAGCCATCCAGCAATTGGAAGAGAGAAAGGGCAGAGCTTTGAGTTTCTTACCATGGCATCTTCCCTGGCATAGTGGTTGAGGACCTGCTGCCCACCTGGATGTCTGTCAGCCCAGACAGGAACATGGAAGACCTAGTGATTGATCACCAGCCATTGCTCGACCTCCTGTTTGTGTCTCTGCATCTCCTGCCAGCTGTACATGTTGAGGATTTTTCTGGGCACGTCCCACTTCTCATTTGCCTCCTGCTTTACAGAAGCGTCAGTTTCTCAGTTGCTACTGGCTTCCAATTCCCCTGATGCTTCTCACCTCAGTAGGGCTGACTCTTTCTTACAAGGCTCCCACTGCCCTCATGTTTTTCTTCAAACTTCATCATCATTGAACCCCTGGGATTTCTGAGTTGACTCATGAAATTTCTAATCCTTACCTCTGATTGTAACAAAATGACCCTTTTCCTATACTTTTATCCCATTGCAGTATGATGGCTACACAAAACACTCTTTAGCTTAGTTGTCTCTTCACAAACCTGAGAGCGAACACTTTCTCAGCCTCTAACTTCTCTATCTGTCCTGAGTCTTTTTCCCCTGATGGAGGCTGGAGCACCATTTTTCTTGGATGTTAGACAACATTTCTCTCTTGACTACTCCTCTCCTTCTTGGCTGATTTCTTAGTAGCCTCCTCCTTCATCATTGAATGTCCTATAGTGTAGAGCTGGGGCCAATGACAGTTGGACTGAATGTTGTGTCCTGCCCCTGGGAAGAGAGGCTAGGCTAGGGTCACATGACTTCCCTTCTCTGCATCCTGGCTAGATTGGGTTCACCAGCTGTCTGGCATGCGTGGGAGTGGAGAAATTTAGATTTGCCAATTCAACATAATAGGGCTTTTAAACTTGTTTAAAAATATTTTTTAAGGAAAGATTTTGTTTTATCAAAAAAAAATCTATGATAAACCATTTTCTCTCTTTTATTTCCCTTTGAAAGCCAACTAAATCTGTCAAATGACTAAAGGTAATAGAAATTGACATTTGTTGGAACACATTATGATTTACAGAAACCTCGTCACATGTTTATCTGATTTAATTCTCACATTGATCTCTTCAGGGAAGTGCTATTACTGCCCATTTTCCAGTTGAGAAAAAACAGGCTGAAAAACTCAGGTAACTGCCAGAGTCACTGTGTCAGTGAATAGTAAACTGGGGTGTGAAATCAGATTTTCTGATTCTAAATCGCAAATTCTTTTCACTGTATTCTCCAAACCTAGAGTCTGGACATATACATGTAATAATAACTTGACTCAGTGGTTGAAAAGAGCTAGAAGAAGACATTCCAGGGTGGGAGTGGGGGTGCAGGGTGAGGGACAGATCTTAATTTTAAGAAAACAGTGAGCATGAAATAATAGAAAAAGCCCTTTCTTCTATTTGGGAATCAGTCCTCACTAAATCAGTAATTCAGCCCAAGATATAGGTACTAAGGGTTTTATTCCAGTGCTATTTATAATTATTAAAAATCAGAAATGGACTAAATGTCCAACAGTAAGAAAGACAGCTAATTTATTATGTATATATTGAACATTATACACATATTAAAAACAAACTTCTTATAGGATTTTTAATGGTAGGCACTAACATTTGTAAAATAAATGAAAAAATTAGTAGTTAAAATTCTATTTACTCAAAAGTATATGGTCGGAGGGAAAATGTTGGCATTAGTTCTCTTTAGATTATACTATTAGTGAAGTTTTTTTCTTCATTATGGCATTTTCCAAAATTTATACAAGTGAATATATGTTATTTTTATAATTTAGAAAGACCAGGTTTTTTTTAATAGGGGGCCAAAGAAAAAAAGAAAAAGCAGGGATTTTGGAGCCAGATGTGTCTGGGATCCTATTTCAGCTCTATTACTTATTAACTTAGAACATCATGTAAATTCCCTTACTTATTTGGGCTTTAGTTTTCCCATCTGTAAAATGAAAGAGTAAGCACAACACTCAGGATTACAGTGAATTAACATAAGTGCTATGCTATTTACAGAAACCCTCAGTAGTGTCCATGATTTCTGGATGGGAGTTTCACAAATCCAATATACATATATTTGGTACATTTGGTAGGTTAAATACTAAAATTCAAGATAGCGCTGTAATTTCAGTGTAAGTGAAGTTTGAGGGCAACAATCTGGCTGGAAGTTTGCTGGGGGCAGGGTAGGGGCTTGTCTAGGGGAGATGGCTGGCACCTTATCTAATCTTGAGGTAATGTCATCTTGTCATATCACACAATGCAGACACACTGGTGGGAAGTCTATGTGTGTGTTGAGGGAGATAGCTAAAGACCTTCACATCCATCCTCTGGTGTTACCATTGGCAACATTTAGTTCATAGCAGGGGCTCTGTAATTGTTATTTTCCTGTCTATGCCTGCATGGATACCAACTAGACTATCAAGATGGCTATCCATTCCTTTATTTATTTATTTATTTGAGGAAAACTGGCCCTGAGCTAACATCCATGCCCATCTTCCTCTACTTTATATGTGGGACGCCTACCACAGCATGGTGTGCCAAGCAGTGCCATGTCTGCACCCGGGATCGGAAGCAGCGAACCCTGGGCCGTGGAAGCGGAACGTGTGCACTTAACCTCTGCGCCACCGGCCAGCCTATCCATTCTTTTAAAACATTTGTACCTATTTCATTTTGGAGGCAGGGAGGTTCTTTAAAATACTGGAAACTTCATAAACTTTAGAGCCAGAAATGTCTAAGTATTCTTGCACAAGATTCTTATTATCTATGTACCTCAGCTTTCTTATTTTTTAAAAAGGGGTGAACAAAAG
This sequence comes from Equus quagga, assembly GCF_021613505.1. Taxonomy (NCBI): domain Eukaryota; kingdom Metazoa; phylum Chordata; class Mammalia; order Perissodactyla; family Equidae; genus Equus; species Equus quagga. The sequence continues at coordinate 11,211 of NW_025793793.1, read as the reverse complement.
CAATAACCATAAATTTGTAGACAGGACTAAATTATATTATATATGGCAAGAACCTAGTCTAGTGTCTAGTAAATGGAGTAACTCAATAGATGTAGCAGCCACCAGTATTATTATTGTACGTATGTAATTTTTTCCTCAGAAATGTAGTTACACGCATCTGTTGGTAATTCTCTCACCTCCCCAGGCTTCACTTCAATTTCCTTTTTTTTTTTTAAATAACTTAAATGACCATTGCTATTAAGGCCCAGGAGCCTGATCATTTCGACAAAGTTTGTTTGAAAAGCACCCCAGGTAGCTACTGGTGCTTTGGCTTTGAAGAGTCTCATGGTTCCAGTGTAGACATTCCGGAAGGACTGCTTTAGTCACAGGGACTCCCAGCACCCAGCTGGTCTCCTGACAGCTGCCAATTGGCTGGCCTGGTCCTGCCGTGAGCAGGATTCAAATGGGGCAGCCTAGCCTCATATTCTTACCACCTCATCACAACCACTTACTCTTGTGGTCTCAGCTACTGCCTTAGCTCATGCAGAGAATGGAGAAAGGGAGACCTAATCCTGAAAGGAAAACACAAACACCCAAGATTTTCTATGTTCAATTTGTCAAAGAAGAGATGAGAATGGCTAGACAACAGAGCAGGGAGTTAAATTCTAAAGTCCAGGAGCACAGCAATTTTGCCTAGTTGATTCCTCACTCTATTTGTAGAGACTGTCTTAAGATTAAGTCCTCACTAAATATTTGTTAAATCAGTGAATAAAGGCATGAATGGATGAGCAGAAAGATGGGACCAAGTTTGAGCTTTGCCAGTGACCTTTAGCTGTTCTTTCAGGTGCATTTCTAGAGAGAAAGAGTGAAGAGAAGAGACATTTGTCAAGCTTTTTCATGCCTCTGTCATATTGACTTACCTCATTTTACTTAGTTCTCACCATAGTGGTATATGATAAGTATTATTAGCTCCTTTTCTTAGGCAGGGGAAATCAGACAGCGAGATTAAATATTGTGTCAGGGATTAGATTGCTCAAAAGTGGTGGAATGGAGATGATCTCTTAAAATTTTTCTCCTAAGGACTCTCTAATATTCAAGGAAAATAAATGCATGCACTGGTGGTCAAGCTTCAAGTAACTTCAAATTACTGGTTAATTCAGTTTTGTTGTAAAACTTCATGGCAATTTTGATTCCTGTTCAGTAATATCCAGGATAGTCTCATCTCAATTTTGGAAGATACTATAGGTTTACTGCTTGGTTTCATGAGACACTTGCTCATGGTCCCCAGGACGATGAACCTTGCATAATGTCATTCAGTCTCTAGGACATGGAGGCCACATCTAGAGGTACTTAACACCCTTCTCACATATCCACTGTGGATGCCTGGGGTCAAATTTCTGGGCAAATGTTATTGTAACATGCTCATTTCTCGAAATAGACTCCATCACACAAGTGAAGTTTTGATTCTTTTCTCTCCTATTTCTTATCTTTTTATTCTCTACTCCTTCACCTTGTCCTCTCTCTCTTTCTTTTCCTCTCCTCCTCCCTCTTTTCTTCATTATCCTTTTTTCTTCCTTTCTGTGGACCTTTCAGAGATTAGTAAACTATGTCCCCTTCACCATGTCTCTTCAAGTGAAGAGAAAACTATCACTGTGTTTCTCAAGAACTCAAGGGTACTTCCCCTAAGTGCATCTGTAAAAAGTCTATATGTGTGTGTATGTGTGTGTGTGTATTTCAAAGTGAAGACTGAAGATTTAACTGACCAGAGTAAGCTTCTCTGCAGGCAAAATCTAGACAGGTCTTTGTGTGTGAAGATAGGAATCCATTATGGTGATTCATATGGTAGATGGAGGCTTGTTGACAATGTAAATTAAAATAAATTTATTGGTTATTTTGAATTCAACATTTTTTACCTCATTTTCAGCACCTTTATTATATCAGCCCTGAATATAGAATTAGAAACTTACTAATTAAGATAAATACTATGCATCTTCTAATTATTATAGCAAAACCACTTGCCTTTTTGTAAGAATTAAAGATGGCAAAATTTGACTTTCTGACAAAATGGAGCAGGAAGGTTGTCTGTGTTAAAGAGTTAATTAAAATTCAGAAAGAACTTGTGGATGATCAGAGTGAGATTTTATTGATCAACGATCATTGCATCTCTTGGATCTCTTGGCTCTAAAGAGAGAATAAATCTTATTATTACCAGAGAGTTTTTTAAGCTCATAGTTCACAGCTATTTAAGAAGAAAATTACTAGGTTCAATTTTCTTCCCAAATGTTTATGCTTTTAAATCTGGAACCTTGGAGCTTGCCCCATGGCCCAGTGATAAAGTGCGCGTGGTCTGCTTCTGCAGCCAAGGGTTTCCCTGGTTTGAATCCTGGGCAGAGACATGGCGCCACTCATCAAGCCATGCTGAGGTGGCATCCCACATGCCACAAATGGAACGGCTCACAACTAAAAGATACACAACTATGTACCGGGGAGCTGTGGGAGAAAAAGGAAAAAAAATAATTAAAAAAAAAGAGGAATTCTTTACTGGGGCCGGCCTGGTGGTGCAGCAAAGTCCACATGTTCTGCTTCAGCGTTCCAGGATTTGCCGGTTCGGATCCCTGATGTGGACATGGGACCGCTTGTCTAGCCATGCTGTGGTAGGTGTCCCACGTATAAAGTCGAGGAAGATGTGCACAGATGACAACTCAGGGCCATTCTTCCTCAGCAAAAAGAGGAGGATTGGCAGAAGATGTTAGCTCAGGGCTAATCTTCCTCAAAAATAAATAAGTAAATAAATAAATAAATAAAATAAATAAATCTGGAACCTACATAAAAGTTTCAAGAATAGACAAGTGAATACTCTTACATCTACCATCTAGATTCATCAATTGTCAGAATTTTACCACATTTGCTTTATTTCTTTCACACTGCATGTGTAAGGACACCTGTATCTTTCTATCTATCAATCTATATCCATCTATTTACCTATGTACATAGCTATCTATTCATCTATGTATCTAATTTATTTGTTTGAGTAAGGACTCATGGGTTCTTTTAAAATCAATGGACTTTTGTCCATTCCTATTATTATTCATCTTGCAAATTTTACCAATTATGGTCAAAGGAAGCCCTGTCAAACTGACTTCTTATTCTTTTCATATATCCTCATGAGCTCTTGAGAAAATCCTTATTTCCTGGCATACAAAGATGTACCAGATTCACTTTTCCTGCCCCTTCCGTGGAATCAGCCATTTGGTTTATATTAACCGGAAATTTTACTTAGAAACTAAGATCTTGGAGTGACTGGAAAATCTCCACAACTTGACTGTGCCTATGCTTCCAGAGAATTCCTCGTGGTCCCAATGTGTCCAGAGAGGATTACAATACGTTGCACAAGTGATGAAGTCACTTTAGGCCAATAAATGTCTTTATCGGGCCAGTCCAGAAAAATGGGACCAATTTATAGCACAGAATCCTCCTACTTCCTTTATTACAGTCTCTCTTTTGGCATTTTTATCTGTAGTAACGAAAGAAAAATCCAGTGTCAGAGCGGGAAGAGACACCTAGTTTCATATTGCTTTATGAGAGAAAACTGATGATCAGAGAGGGCAAGTGAGTAGTCCTAACTTACACAGCAAGTGAGTGGGAAATGGGGGCACTGTGCACCCTTCTTATGGGTTGTTGTGAGGAGTAAGGAAATGCATGTAGCTCAATGTATGGCATAATGGAAGAATCACTAAATGTTAACTGATAAAAATAGTTTTGTGTAACAAAATGCTCCACAGTAATGAGAGTGACTGCCACAAAATGATGCTGGGGCATCCTCTGTCATTTTATTTTCTCTGTAACAAGTAAACTCTGAGGTTCTTATGCCATATAATGGCAAGGGGTAGCAATAAAAGTGCTTGATTTGGGATGTTTTTGCCAACATTTAGTGTCTGGAACTACTTTTATCAGAATAATTTTAAAGAACAATTACAACAAAAAACTAGAAAAGCATTATGTTCTAGCCTATATGAAATCATTATGGCTTTCCAAGGGTCAAAGAATTCAAAGTCATCAAGCAAATTATCAGGTGGATTTAAGACTGAACTTTTGCCACCACTCCCTTTTAATCCTATATTTTCCGTACCTCCCAGATTAAACACTCAAGATGACAAATACATTTAGCTAACATTTATGGAGTTTCTACTCTTGGCTATGTTCTTCACATCTGTTATTTGTTTCTTCTTCACAATAGACAGGTAGGTATTTTCACTCCTATCTTACAGATGAGGAAATTGAACATCTGAGAGGTTAAGCACCTAATTCTGGGTCATATATTTAGCAAGAGACTGAAGAAGTGGGATTTGATTCCTGGTCTGTATGAATCCAAGAAACTCTGCTAATTTTATCATAGGCAAGTAAGTATGAATAGTGTTAAATATTCATAGCTAGCGTGTTTGAGTGATATGGGATTTGCCAATCATTTCAGTTGGTTGTAAGAGTCCTTATTTTGCTCCTTTTTGGCCTTTGTAATTCCAATCTAGTAAAAGGAATTTCCCTCAGTAATTATAGTATAGGTTTTTAGGAAGACTTTTTGAAAGGCTAAAGGGAACACTATAGTGACATCATGTTCATGAGTTTATTTATCCAACAAATATTTGCAAAGCTCCTTTTACAAGCTGGCTGTTGAGGATACCGAAAAGACCTAGACAAAATACTAATGCTTAAGTGTTTTTATTCAATGTGCGAGAGAAACATTTATAGGTTGTTATCATATCATAGAAAAGAGAGGGCCCAAAATGTCTTTGGGAATTCAGGGAAGACTTGGTGGAAGTGACCCTAAGGTGAGGTTTGAAGAATGAAAAGGTCCTAAACAGACTTTTTGGAAGTGGAGATTCCTAAATGAAAGATTTGCCCTGCAAAGCTAGTACTGGGACACTGTCACTGCCTTCTAGCCTACTCAGGGATGGCCCCAAGATGAGGGGCTTCCTCCACATAGAGATGAAGGGCAAGTGGAGAAATATTGGCTATAACACAGCCTATTCTCTTGTGTTCTGTCCCACCTTCAACAGAACATTCTTGGTATTTCTCTGACCATGAATTCATTTTCCTCTGTCTCCAAATAACCGCAAGTCCATTAAAAAAATGTTTCATTCTATATCCTCAAGCTACCTTCCTTTCTTTTCCTTCACTCTTGCCAAATTCTTGAATGCAGAGTTTTTAGTACTGATACTGTTCTGAAGAACGCACTCAGTTCCGTGTAAACTGGCTTCTAGCCCCATCAAACACAGAAACGTCTCCACTGGGTTACCACGACTGCTTAGTTGCTCAAACCAGGAGCAACTAAGGTTGCTGAGGTTGAGCTCAGTATTCAACCTCTTCATCTCGTAGCATTTGACCCAGTTCAGCAGCCCACTCTTTCTTCTTCTGGCTCCTCGATACTGAACTCTCTTAGATCTTTGCCTTCTCCAGTCATTCATCAGCTTCTCCTCCTGTCAGGTGAACATTTGCTAAGATTCTGCCTCCTTCGCAAATACCTTCTCTCCTTGTGCAAGAGCATTGACTCTCATTCTTCAGGACAATGGTGTATCAGGTCTCTACCTCTAGTTTTGATCTTTTACTATGGCTCTAAATCATATTTGGCAATCTGGTGAAGCCTATAGAATTATTCTTGCAAAGGTTTTTTTAAACACAAAAAACAGAATACATAATATTATTAAAAAGTTCAAGTATATTAGAAGTATGATTAAAGGTCTGAGGATCCTTCTGCTCTGTCCAACAGAACTTTCTGCCATGATGGCAATGTTCTACATCTGTGCTGTCCAAGACAGTAGGCACTAGCCATACATGCCTATTGATGACTTGAAGTGTGGCTAGTGTTGAAATGTGGTTACTGAGACTAAATTTTTAATTTCATTGAATTCATTCAAATTTAAATATAAATAGCCACATGTAGCTAGTGGCTAGTGCATTGGATAAGTGTAGATCTAAATATTTCTTTCCTCATACCTGCTAGATAACAGTTAGCAAATTATACTCAATCTGCCTCAACACTAATTGAACTGTATTCTAAAACAGCCTATCATCCTGACATCTCTTTTAATATTAATGCATTATTCATCACCAGAAATCAATTTGGTGATTGATTTTGTTCCACCCTCTTACATGTCATTTTCGCCTAAATATAGTAAATATTTATTAAATATTCACTCTGTCTCAGGCATTGTGTTAACTCATTTATGTACCTTATCAAATTGTATAGAAAGTATGATGTGGTAACTGTTGTTTGTTACAATTTGTAATAGATTAGAGAAGTAACATAACTTAACTTACATGCTATCATACTCATATCATTAATTGACAGACCCAGTTGTTTCTAGGTTTATTAAAAATACCTATTTTTCACATAAGGTCAACCAGACACACTAGGAAGTCAGGTTCTTTGCAATTGGCTGGAATTTGTTGATTTCTGAATGATACTATGAATTAAACATATGGCAATCAGAAGCTCCGGGTGGCAGTTATCTTTGTCTTTAAAAAGTAAAAACTGGAAAGAGAAATTTGCCTTTCAAAGAAGATGACAATTATTGATAGAATGTTTGATTGTGGAATCTCTACTTATTTAGGTATAAAGATAAACTAGTTTATTTTCTTTAATGACTGCTACCTCCCATGCTCTTTGGGACCTCCCTTTCCAGGTGGACAGTGAGTTTCCCTAATATGATCACAATCAGATGACTTAGCTATGCTGTCATTTTAGTTATTAAAACCACCTCATTTGGGTCACTAAAGCAAGGCACTTTCCATTTTAAAAGTCTTATATTTTGAAAGTCTCCAAGTTAAAAGATCTCACATGCATTCCTGATGGGAATGTAAAATGGTGCAGACCCATTTGAAAACATTTTTGCAGATTCTTATAAAGGTGCATGTACACTTATCATATGAATGATGCAGCAGCTGCACTCCTGGGTATTTGTCCTAGAGAAATGAGCGCTTAGTTTCACATAAAAGCTGAACACAAAAGTTTATAGCAGCTTTACTTACCATACCCCAAACTGGAAACCACCCAGATGTCCTTCAACAAGGAGATGGTTAAACAAGCTTCAGTACATACTTACAATGGAATAGTATTCATCAATGAGAAGGAATAAATTATTGAAATATACAACAACTTGGATGACTCTCAAGGGCATTATACTAAGTGGAAATAAAGAAAAAAAAACCCTCAAAACGCTATATACTGTATGATTCCATTTACGTAACATTATTGAGGTGAGAAAACTATAGTGATAGAGAACAGATCAGTGGTAACCAGATATGAGTGCTGGGGTAAGGATGTGACTATTGACAGGTAACATGAGAGAGATTTTTGTTGTGGTGATGGAACGGTTCTGTATCTTGATTGTGGTGATGATTGAATCTACACATGTGATAAAACTTTATAGAACTGTACACCGAAACAAACAAATAGACAAAAGGATTGCATACAAATACTGGTGAAACCTGAATAGTGTCTGTAGCTGACTTGAAAGTATTGCATCATAGTCAGTATTCTGGTTTTGACTATGTACTATGGTTACGTAACACGTCATTATCTGGAGAAGGAGAAGCTACGTGAAGGGTACATGGGAAACTATAATTTTTGCAACTTTTGTGAGTCTCAAATCTTTTAGAATAGGAAGCTGTTAAAAAATCAACCTCATATTCAGTGTAAAGCTTTTCCCACCCTGCCCAAAGACCTTGCACGTGTTGATCTAGTGACTGGAGGTGCTTTCCTCTCTATTCCTTCTGATGTTGGAGTGGGAGGTGAGAATAGAAATAAGAAGCTTCTATTCATAGCTGCTCTTAGTGAATTAGCTTCTCTGTCTTTGTTGTAAATACTGTTCCCTTATATCAGAGTTTCCCAACCTTAGCAGTATTGACCTTTTGGGTCAGATAATTCTGTATTACTAGAGGTGAAGGGGTGGTGGTGCTGTGCTGAGCATTGCAGGATGTTCAATAGCATTCCTGGCCTCTAACCACCAGATGTAGATAGCAGGCTCCCCCAGCTTCCCCTGCTAAGTAATGACAGTCAAACTGTCTCTAGATATTTGCCAATTGTTCACTGGGGGACAAAATCACCCCTGGTAGAGAATCACTGCCTAGATCCTCACTCTCACAAGGGCAAGGATGGTGTGGATGGATGAGGCTCCCACAGGCCTCATCGAGGAAAGAAAATTCAACTCCAAATAACTCTTGGGCTTTTGGCTACAACTTCTAGCTGACTCATTGCTGTTGATAAAATGCTGTCCCTACACTGTGGTGGTGGCAGGAAGCATGCAACCACCAACTTTTTCTTCCTGCCTGAGTCTCTCTAGAGCTTACTGGATTGCTCTTCTCCCCTGAAAGAGCTGTAATTGCCTATTTGGGCCAGGCCATGACACCACATTAGGTTAACCAAAAATAAAATATTTGTAAATATAGTGCTATGGAGGGAAATAATACATGGCTCAGGCCCATCTTCTCCAAAAAGCCTTCACCACCTGGTATAGCTTTACCCTTTAACTCCCTCTGATATCTGTAGTATACTCCATTCATTTGGCATATAGCCAAGGTGACTTGGATTGCTAATTACTTAATGAACTATGTCTAGCATACCAACTGAAACAAAGATTATAAAATATCCAATGGCCTTAAAGGAATGAACCTGAGAGAGCCCATAGTTCAACTCCCTGATTTAATAGGTTAGGTCCTGAGAGATTGGGACTCACCCAATGTCACATATAGAATAAGTTATAGAACCAGGCGGGACCCAAGGTCTATAACCCAGAGTCAATGGCCTTTTAATAAAGTATTTCCCAAAGGTAAGGATGTTCGACCCTTATATATTGGATATATAACATGGCAGTTGAGTTTTAACTATGGACCCAGATAGATACGAGTTCACATTTTAGTTCCACAGTTAAACCTGCTATGTGACCTTGGAAAAATAGTCTCCTCTCAGAATCTTATCTATAACATGGAGATTATGATAGAACCTAATTCATAGATATATTGAAGAGAGTTTACTGAAATTATCCATGTAAAATGTCTAGCACAGTACTTGAACTATAGCCAACAGTTTGTCATCCTCATTCTTATCTTCATCATCATCATCACAGCAAATATTTTGGAGCTTAGGAAACTCTTTTACATGCACTTAATCTTCTTTGCATGTAGGTGTTAGAGACATTTTATAGATGAGAGAACAAGTACAGAAAGACACTTGACTAAATTCACACATCCTGTTAACATGAAAACACAAACATAGGTCTTCTGACTCCAAAACTCAAGCTTCTCCTGCAAAGCTTCCTACATGCCAGCAATTAAGTGGTCATCACTGGATGAATGGATCAAGAAGACATGGTGTATATATATATATATATATAATGGAATATCACTCATCCACAAAAAATGATGAAATCTTGCCATTTTTGACAACATGTTGGACGTTGAGGGTATTATGCTAAGTGAAATAACTCAGACGGAGAAACACAAATTCCGTACCTTTTCCCTCATACTTGGAAGTTAAAATAACAAACACATAGATGCAGAGAACTGATTGGCAGTTATCAGCGGTGAAAGGCAATGGAGGGAGACCAAAAGGGTAAAGGCACACATGTGTACGGTGACAGATGGCAACTAGACTTTTGGAGGTGAACACGATGCTGACTATACAGAAGTTTAAATATAATGATGCACACCTGAAATGTGTATATATGTGTGTGTGTGTGTGTGTGTGTTTAAAGTTATGCACTATAGAGACCAATGCTACCTCAATAAAAAAGTTAAAAATAAAGATTTTTGTATTTCATGGCTATCCTGGGGCTTTGCATTTATATGATAGGTGTTAAATATATTCTGGGTCAATTCTACTATTGTTTCTTGTCTGTTGATCCCCCTCCTCAAAATACATTTAGCTAAGAATTCTTAGAGGGTGGGTTCTTATTTCAGATATCTTAATAAGCCACACACATATGATTTGGAGCTGAACCCCTGATTTGTTTTTCACAAATACTCATTGATGCAGACCATGCTATAGTATGCAAAGGAGATGTGATGGGAACTCTGATATGTAGGCAGCCTATTATCTCTATGCAAAGGTCAGAAAGAGTCCCAAACGAGAGCATAGGTAAGCCAGGTGGAGAGGGGCAGGAAAAGATTGCCAGACCAGGATGCATTAAATGCCCTTTTCTATTTTGATTCTGGGCAAAAAAGCATACCAAACCAAACAACAACAGAGCAAAGAGGAGAACACAAAAGGAAGATTGTGGGGGTATCTGCAGGTAGACAAAGTGATTGAAGAAAAGTGTACTTTTACCATAAGATTAATAAAAATGGCTTGGTTCTTTATTTTTGTTGGTGCATCACAGGTAATAACAACAACTCTTTTTTAATGAGGTTTTGACATGGAGTTTAATTTTATATAACTTTTTTGTTATTTTTCAATGAAAACTTCCTCTGAGGCTTGAGCCACAGATATAAAAAAGGCTGTTGGAGGAACTGAAAATGAAGGCTGGTGTGCCTGGAGTTGTTAAGTGAGAGTGTGACAGCGCATGGAAAGAGTTAAAGAGGTGACAGGTGCAAGATCACACCTATACTTCGATGGGGTTTGGATTTTATTTGAAGTACAGCTGGCCACAATTAAAATGTTTTAAGTAGTTAAGGAACATGATATACTTTGAGATTTTAAAAGATCATTCATTCTGGATGCGGAGTAGAAAGAGGTTAGTGAACACTATAAGTTCAGAGTCCAGTTGGGGAGATTTTGTATAGTCCAGGTCTAAGAGGTGATGGTGGACTGGATAAGAGGAGTGATCATTGAAATTGAGAGATTGCACAACTGAATTAATTCTTCAGGATTCTTCTCTGATATGTTGCTTTTCTAACCAGGAAAAAACATAAAATTGAATTTTAAAAAGGCCCAGTGTTCTAGGTGTTAAGTTCTCACACACTCTTCCAATCCACCTTCATATCAGTTTGTCAATTTGCATTCACTCTCCAAGGCTCATGTCTAATGCCTTTTCCTCATCTCACTCTTCCCTTACCCCAAGATTAATTTCATCACATGCTCTTGTAACACCTAGATCTCTTCATTCATGCAGTTTTTCACAACCATGATTAAATTATGCATTGGTTAATGAATTATTTAATATGCATCTCCCAGTGTAGACCAGAAACTCCTTGTGGACAGGACATGCATCTATCCTATTCATTTCTGTATACACAGAG
>NW_025793792.1:0-1014 GCF_021613505.1 Equus quagga | reverse complement strand
TTTTTGTTATTAAAATAATACTTTTAATACTTGTGTATAAATGAACATAATGATGAACATCTTAAGTTATAAATCTTTAGGTGTTTTTGATTTTCTTCAGCCACATCTGAAATTGTAATCACTAATTCAGAAGATATGAACCATTAGAAATAATCTTTTTGTAATTATAAAAGTAATACATTTAATTGTGGACATCTTGAGAATTAGATTTTAAAACTAGATAATAAAAATTACCTCAGATTGCTTTCTAAGGAATTCCTATAGTCTATTTGTGTTGCTATAACAAAATACCATGGTCTGAGTGGCTCATAAACAACAGAAATGTATTTCTCACACTTCCGGGGGTTGGGAAGTCCAAGATCATGGTGCTGGCAGATTTCGCGTGGTGATTGTTGAGGACTTACTTCCTGGTTCATAGATGGGCACTTTCTTGCTGTGTCCTCACATTTTGAGAGGGGCTAGGGATCTCTATAGGGTCTCTTTTATTAGAACACTAATCTCATTCATGAGAGCTCCACTCTCATGGCCTAAGCACCTCCCAAAGCCTCTACTTCCTAATCCCATCGTCTTTGGGGATTAGTATTTCAACATATAAATTTTTGGGGAATATAAACATGCAGATCATAGCATCCTACATCCAACTATCAGCGTTTTTTAAGTTTACTTTTTAGTTGGGGTTGGGAAGGGTTTCAGTGAGTCTCAGAGGCTCTGTCTGGAAGAGGGCAATCCTACTTGCAGTTTAGCTGATTTGTAAAGCATAAGGCTTTGTACTTAACTGGTAGCTCAGAAAATAGCATTCCAATTACCAGGAAGTAGCATCTGAAACATGCTGTCCATTCCTTTGTTGATATATGATGGATGGTCATCCTAGTTACAATCATTCTGTGTTAGCCTACCCTAAAATCAACAGATAGCTTGTCTGTATTCCTGAACTCAATCCCCTTGCTACCTCTGCAGAATTGTTTTTACTGAATTATAGTTAGTGTGGGACTGCTGGTCTGTTTCGTAAGATGA